>NW_027141084.1:352865-543294 GCF_036365525.1 Heterodontus francisci
GGACTGCTATTCTCTATAATATACACAGGGACTGCTATTATCTATAATATACACAGGGACTGCTATTCTCTATAATATACACAGTGACTGCTATTCTCTATAATATACACAGGGACTGCTATTCTCTATAATACACACAGGGGCTGCTATTCTCTATAATATACACAGTGACTGCTATTCTCTATAATATACACAGTGACTGTTGATCTGTATAATATACACAGGGGCTGTTATTCTCTATAATACACACAGGGGCTGCTATTCACTATAATATGCACAGTGACTGCTATTCTCTATAATATACACAGTGACTGTTGATCTGTATAATATACACAGGGGCTGTTATTCTCTATAATACACACAGGGGCTGCTATTCACTATAATATGCACAGTGACTGCTACACTCTATAATATACACAGTGACTGCTATTCTCTATAATATACACAGTGACTGTTGATCTGTATAATATACACAGGGGCTGTTATTCTCTATAATACACACAGGGGCTGCTATTCTCTATAATATACACAGTGACTGCTATTATCTATAATATACACAGTGACTGCTATTCACTATAATATGCACAGTGACTGCTATTCTCTATAATATACACAGTGACTGCTACACTCTATAATATACACAGGGACTGCTATTCTCTATAATATACACAGGGACTGTTATTCTCTATAATATACACAGGGACTGTTATTCTCTATAATATACACAGGGGCTGTTAATCTCTATAATATACACAGGGGCTGTTATTATCTATAATATACACAGGGGCTGCTATTCACTATAATATGCACAGTGACTGCTACACTCTATAATATACACAGGGACTGCTATTCTCTATAATATACACAGGGGCTGTTAATCTCTATAATATACACAGGGGCTGCTATTCTCCATAATATACACAGGGACTGCTATTCTCTATAATATACACAGGGACTGTTAATCTCTATAATATACACAGGGGCTGCTATTCTCTATAATATACACAGGGACTGTTAATCTCTATAATATTCACAGGGGCTGCTATTCTCCATAATATACACAGGGACTGTTATTCTCTATAATATACACAGGGGCTGCTATTCTCTATAATATACACAGTGACTGCTATTCTCTATAATATACACAGTGACTGCTATTCTCTATAATATACACAGTGACTGCTATTCTCTATAATATGCACAGGGGCTGCTATTCTCTATAATATACACAGGGACTGCTATTCTCTATAATATACACAGGGACTGTTAATCTCTATAATATACACAGGGGCTGCTATTCTCCATAATATACACAGGGACTGTTATTCTCTATAATATACACAGGGGCTGCTATTCTCTATAATATACACAGGGACTGTTAATCTCTATAATATACACAGGGACTGCTATTCTCTATAATATACACAGTGACTGCTATTCTCTATAATATACACAGGGACTGCTATTCTCTATAATATACACAGTGACTGCTATTCTCTATAATATACACAGGGACTGCTATTCTCTATAATATACACAGGGACTGCTATTATCTATAATATACACAGGGACTGCTATTATCTATAATATACACAGGGACTGCTATTCTCCATAATATACACAGGGACTGTTATTCTCTATAATATACACAGGGGCTGCTATTCTCTATAATATACACAGGGACTGCTATTCTCTATAATATACACAGGGACTGTTGATCTGTATAATGTACACAGGGGCTGCTATTCTCTATAATATACACAGGGACTGTTAATCTCTATAATATACACAGGGGCTGCTATTCTCCATAATATACACAGGGACTGTTATTCTCTATAATATACACAGGGACTGCGATTCTCCATAATATACACAGGGACTGTTATTCTCTATAATATACACAGGGGCTGCTATTCTCTATAATATACACAGGGACTGCTATTCTCTATAATATACACAGGGACTGTTGATCTGTATAATGTACACAGGGGCTGCTATTCTCTATAATATACACAGGGACTGTTATTCTCTATAATATACACAGGGGCTGCTATTCTCTATAATATACACAGTGACTGTTAATCTCTATAATATACACAGGGGCTGCTATTCTCCATAATATACACAGGGACTGTTATTCTCTATAATATACACAGGGGCTGCTATTCTCTATAATATACACAGGGACTGTTAATCTCTATAATATACACAGGTGCTGCTATTCTCCATAATATACACAGGGACTGTTATTCTCTATAATATACACAGGGGCTGCTATTCTCTATAATATACACAGGGGCTGCTATTCTCTATAATATACACAGGGACTGTTAATCTCTATAATATACACAGGGGCTGCTATTCTCCATAATATACACAGGGACGGTTATTCTCTATAATATACACAGGGGCTGCTATTCTCTATAATATACACAGGGGCTGCTATTCTCTATAATATACACAGGGACTGCTATTCTCTATAATATACACAGGGACTGTTAATCTCTATAATATACACAGGGGCTGCTATTCTCCATAATATACACAGGGACTGTTATTCTCTATAATATACACAGGGACTGCTATTCTCTATAATATACACAGGGGCTGTTAATCTCTATAATATACACAGTGACTGCTATTCTCTATAATATACACAGGGGCTGTTAATCTCTATAATATACACAGGGACTGCTATTCTCTATAATATACACAGGGGCTGTTAATCTCTATAATATACACAGGGGCTGCTGTTCTCTATAATATACACAGTGACTGCTATTATCTATAATATACACAGGGGCTGTTAATCTCTATAATATACACAGGGGCTGCTATTATCTATAATATACACAGGGGCTGTTAATCTCTATAATATACACAGGGGCTGCTGTTCTCTATAATATACACAGTGACTGCTATTATCTATAATATACACAGGGGCTGTTAATCTCTATAATATACACAGGGGCTGCTATTATCTATAATATACACAGGGGCTGTTAATCTCTATAATATACACAGGGGCTGCTGTTCTCTATAATATACACAGTGACTGCTATTATCTATAATATACACAGGGGCTGTTAATCTCTATAATATACACAGGGGCTGCTATTATCTATAATATACACAGTGACTGTTATTATCTATAATATACACAGTGACTGTTATTCTCTATAATATACACAGGGACTGTTATTATCTATAATATACACAGGAGCTGCTATTCTCTATAATATACACAGTGACTGCTATTCTCTATAATATACACAGTGACTGCTATTCTCTATAATATACACAGGGACTGTTATTATCTATAATATACACAGGAGCTGCTATTCTCTATAATATACACAGTGACTGCTATTCTCTATAATATACACAGTGACTGCTATTATCTATAATATACACAGGGACTGCTCTTCTCTATAATATACACAGGGACTGCTATTATCTATAATATACACAGGGACTGCTATTCTCTATAATATACACAGTGACTGCTATTCTCTATAATATACACAGGGACTGCTCTTCTCTATAATATACACAGGGACTGCTATTCTCTATAATATACACAGGGGCTGTTAATCTCTATAATATACACAGGGGCTGCTATTCTCTATAATATACACAGGGGCTGTTAATCTCTATAATATACACAGGGACTGCTATTCTCTATAATATACACAGGGGCTGTTAATCTCTATAATATACACAGGGGCTGCTGTTCTCTATAATATACACAGTGACTGCTATTATCTATAATATACACAGGGGCTGTTAATCTCTATAATATACACAGGGGCTGCTATTATCTATAATATACACAGTGACTGTTATTATCTATAATATACACAGTGACTGTTATTCTCTATAATATACACAGGGACTGTTATTATCTATAATATACACAGGAGCTGCTATTCTCTATAATATACACAGTGACTGCTATTCTCTATAATATACACAGTGACTGCTATTCTCTATAATATACACAGGGACTGTTATTATCTATAATATACACAGGAGCTGCTATTCTCTATAATATACACAGTGACTGCTATTCTCTATAATATACACAGTGACTGCTATTCTCTATAATATACACAGTGACTGCTATTCTCTATAATATACACAGTGACTGCTATTCTCTATAATATACACAGTGACTGCTATTATCTATAATATACACAGGGACTGCTCTTCTCTATAATATACACAGGGACTGCTATTATCTATAATATACACAGGGACTGCTATTCTCTATAATATACACAGTGACTGCTATTCTCTATAATATACACAGGGACTGCTCTTCTCTATAATATACACAGGGACTGCTATTATCTATAATATACACAGGGGCTGTTAATCTCTATAATATACACAGGGGCTGCTATTCTCTATAATATACACAGGGGCTGTTAATCTCTATAATATACACAGGGACTGCTATTCTCTATAATATACACAGGGACTGCTATTCTCTATAATATACACAGGGACTGTTATTCTCTATAATATACACAGGGGCTGCTATTCTCTATAATATACACAGGGGCTGCTATTCTCTATAATATACACAGGGACTGCTATTCTCTATAATATACACAGGGACTGTTAATCTCTATAATATACACAGGGGCTGCTATTCTCCATAATATACACAGGGACTGTTATTCTCTATAATATACACAGGGGCTGCTATTCTCTATAATATACACAGGGACTGTTAATCTCTATAATATACACAGGGGCTGCTATTCTCTATAATATACACAGGGACTGCTATTATCTATAATATACACAGGGACTGCTATTATCTATAATATACACAGGGACTGCTATTCTCCATAATATACACAGGGACTGTTATTCTCTATAATATACACAGGGGCTGCTATTCTCTATAATATACACAGGGACTGCTATTCTCTATAATATACACAGGGACTGTTGATCTGTATAATGTACACAGGGGCTGCTATTCTCTATAATATACACAGGGACTGTTAATCTCTATAATATACACAGGGGCTGCTATTCTCCATAATATACACAGGGACTGTTATTCTCTATAATATACACAGGGACTGCGATTCTCCATAATATACACAGGGACTGTTATTCTCTATAATATACACAGGGGCTGCTATTCTCTATAATATACACAGGGACTGCTATTCTCTATAATATACACAGGGACTGTTGATCTGTATAATGTACACAGGGGCTGCTATTCTCTATAATATACACAGGGACTGTTATTCTCTATAATATACACAGGGGCTGCTATTCTCTATAATATACACAGTGACTGTTAATCTCTATAATATACACAGGGGCTGCTATTCTCCATAATATACACAGGGACTGTTATTCTCTATAATATACACAGGGGCTGCTATTCTCTATAATATACACAGGGACTGTTAATCTCTATAATATACACAGGTGCTGCTATTCTCCATAATATACACAGGGACTGTTATTCTCTATAATATACACAGGGGCTGCTATTCTCTATAATATACACAGGGGCTGCTATTCTCTATAATATACACAGGGACTGTTAATCTCTATAATATACACAGGGGCTGCTATTCTCCATAATATACACAGGGACGGTTATTCTCTATAATATACACAGGGGCTGCTATTCTCTATAATATACACAGGGGCTGCTATTCTCTATAATATACACAGGGACTGCTATTCTCTATAATATACACAGGGACTGTTAATCTCTATAATATACACAGGGGCTGCTATTCTCCATAATATACACAGGGACTGTTATTCTCTATAATATACACAGGGACTGCTATTCTCTATAATATACACAGGGGCTGTTAATCTCTATAATATACACAGGGGCTGCTATTCTCTATAATATACACAGGGGCTGTTAATCTCTATAATATACACAGGGACTGCTATTCTCTATAATATACACAGGGGCTGTTAATCTCTATAATATACACAGGGGCTGCTGTTCTCTATAATATACACAGTGACTGCTATTCTCTATAATATACACAGGGGCTGTTAATCTCTATAATATACACAGGGGCTGCTGTTCTCTATAATATACACAGTGACTGCTATTCTCTATAATATACACAGGGGCTGTTAATCTCTATAATATACACAGGGACTGCTATTCTCTATAATATACACAGGGGCTGTTAATCTCTATAATATACACAGGGGCTGCTGTTCTCTATAATATACACAGTGACTGCTATTATCTATAATATACACAGGGGCTGTTAATCTCTATAATATACACAGGGGCTGCTATTATCTATAATACACACAGGGGCTGTTAATCTCTATAATATACACAGGGGCTGCTGTTCTCTATAATATACACAGTGACTGCTATTATCTATAATATACACAGGGGCTGTTAATCTCTATAATATACACAGGGGCTGCTATTATCTATAATATACACAGGGGCTGTTAATCTCTATAATATACACAGGGGCTGCTGTTCTCTATAATATACACAGTGACTGCTATTATCTATAATATACACAGGGGCTGTTAATCTCTATAATATACACAGGGGCTGCTATTATCTATAATATACACAGTGACTGTTATTATCTATAATATACACAGTGACTGTTATTCTCTATAATATACACAGGGACTGTTATTATCTATAATATACACAGGAGCTGCTATTCTCTATAATATACACAGTGACTGCTATTCTCTATAATATACACAGTGACTGCTATTCTCTATAATATACACAGGGACTGTTATTATCTATAATATACACAGGAGCTGCTATTCTCTATAATATACACAGTGACTGCTATTCTCTATAATATACACAGTGACTGCTATTCTCTATAATATACACAGTGACTGCTATTCTCTATAATATACACAGTGACTGCTATTATCTATAATATACACAGGGACTGCTCTTCTCTATAATATACACAGGGACTGCTATTATCTATAATATAGACAGGGACTGCTATTCTCTATAATATACACAGTGACTGCTATTCTCTATAATATACACAGGGACTGCTCTTCTCTATAATATACACAGGGACTGCTATTATCTATAATATACACAGGGGCTGTTAATCTCTATAATATACACAGGGGCTGCTATTCTCTATAATATACACAGGGGCTGTTAATCTCTATAATATACACAGGGACTGCTATTCTCTATAATATACACAGGGGCTGTTAATCTCTATAATATACACAGGGGCTGCTGTTCTCTATAATATACACAGTGACTGCTATTATCTATAATATACACAGGGGCTGTTAATCTCTATAATATACACAGGGGCTGCTATTATCTATAATATACACAGTGACTGTTATTATCTATAATATACACAGTGACTGTTATTCTCTATAATATACACAGGGACTGTTATTATCTATAATATACACAGGAGCTGCTATTCTCTATAATATACACAGTGACTGCTATTCTCTATAATATACACAGTGACTGCTATTCTCTATAATATACACAGGGACTGTTATTATCTATAATATACACAGGAGCTGCTATTCTCTATAATATACACAGTGACTGCTATTCTCTATAATATACACAGTGACTGCTATTCTCTATAATATACACAGTGACTGCTATTCTCTATAATATACACAGTGACTGCTATTCTCTATAATATACACAGTGACTGCTATTATCTATAATATACACAGGGACTGCTCTTCTCTATAATATACACAGGGACTGCTATTATCTATAATATACACAGGGACTGCTATTCTCTATAATATACACAGTGACTGCTATTCTCTATAATATACACAGGGACTGCTCTTCTCTATAATATACACAGGGACTGCTATTATCTATAATATACACAGGGGCTGTTAATCTCTATAATATACACAGGGGCTGCTATTCTCTATAATATACACAGGGGCTGTTAATCTCTATAATATACACAGGGACTGCTATTCTCTATAATATACACAGGGGCTGTTAATCTCTATAATATACACAGGGGCTGCTGTTCTCTATAATATACACAGTGACTGCTATTCTCTATAATATACACAGGGGCTGTTAATCTCTATAATATACACAGGGGCTGCTGTTCTCTATAATATACACAGTGACTGCTATTCTCTATAATATACACAGGGGCTGTTAATCTCTATAATATACACAGGGACTGCTATTCTCTATAATATACACAGGGGCTGTTAATCTCTATAATATACACAGGGGCTGCTGTTCTCTATAATATACACAGTGACTGCTATTATCTATAATATACACAGGGGCTGTTAATCTCTATAATATACACAGGGGCTGCTATTATCTATAATATACACAGGGGCTGTTAATCTCTATAATATACACAGGGGCTGCTGTTCTCTATAATATACACAGTGACTGCTATTATCTATAATATAAACAGGGGCTGTTAATCTCTATAATATACACAGTGACTGCTATTCTCTATAATATACACAGGGACTGCTCTTCTCTATAATATACACAGGGACTGCTATTATCTATAATATACACAGGGGCTGTTAATCTCTATAATATACACAGGGGCTGCTATTCTCTATAATATACACAGGGGCTGTTAATCTCTATAATATACACAGGGACTGCTATTCTCTATAATATACACAGGGGCTGTTAATCTCTATAATATACACAGGGGCTGCTGTTCTCTATAATATACACAGTGACTGCTATTCTCTATAATATACACAGGGGCTGTTAATCTCTATAATATACACAGGGGCTGCTGTTCTCTATAATATACACAGTGACTGCTATTCTCTATAATATACACAGGGGCTGTTAATCTCTATAATATACACAGGGACTGCTATTCTCTATAATATACACAGGGGCTGTTAATCTCTATAATATACACAGGGGCTGCTGTTCTCTATAATATACACAGTGACTGCTATTATCTATAATATACACAGGGGCTGTTAATCTCTATAATATACACAGGGGCTGCTATTATCTATAATATACACAGGGGCTGTTAATCTCTATAATATACACAGGGGCTGCTGTTCTCTATAATATACACAGTGACTGCTATTATCTATAATATACACAGGGGCTGTTAATCTCTATAATATACACAGGGGCTGCTGTTCTCTATAATATACACAGTGACTGCTATTCTCTATAATATACACAGGGGCTGTTAATCTCTATAATATACACAGGGGCTGCTGTTCTCTATAATATACACAGGGACTGCTATTCTCTATAATATACACAGGGACTGTTATTCTCTATAATATACACAGGGGCTGCTATTCTCTATAATATACACAGGGGCTGCTATTCTCTATAATATACACAGGGACTGCTATTCTCTATAATATACACAGGGACTGTTAATCTCTATAATATACACAGGGGCTGCTATTCTCCATAATATACACAGGGACTGTTATTCTCTATAATATACACAGGGGCTGCTATTCTCTATAATATACACAGGGACTGTTAATCTCTATAATATACACAGGGGCTGCTATTCTCTATAATATACACAGGGACTGCTATTATCTATAATATACACAGGGACTGCTATTATCTATAATATACACAGGGACTGCTATTCTCCATAATATACACAGGGACTGTTATTCTCTATAATATACACAGGGGCTGCTATTCTCTATAATATACACAGGGACTGCTATTCTCTATAATATACACAGGGACTGTTGATCTGTATAATGTACACAGGGGCTGCTATTCTCTATAATATACACAGGGACTGTTAATCTCTATAATATACACAGGGGCTGCTATTCTCCATAATATACACAGGGACTGTTATTCTCTATAATATACACAGGGACTGCGATTCTCCATAATATACACAGGGACTGTTATTCTCTATAATATACACAGGGGCTGCTATTCTCTATAATATACACAGGGACTGCTATTCTCTATAATATACACAGGGACTGTTGATCTGTATAATGTACACAGGGGCTGCTATTCTCTATAATATACACAGGGACTGTTATTCTCTATAATATACACAGGGGCTGCTATTCTCTATAATATACACAGTGACTGTTAATCTCTATAATATACACAGGGGCTGCTATTCTCCATAATATACACAGGGACTGTTATTCTCTATAATATACACAGGGGCTGCTATTCTCTATAATATACACAGGGACTGTTAATCTCTATAATATACACAGGTGCTGCTATTCTCCATAATATACACAGGGACTGTTATTCTCTATAATATACACAGGGGCTGCTATTCTCTATAATATACACAGGGGCTGCTATTCTCTATAATATACACAGGGACTGTTAATCTCTATAATATACACAGGGGCTGCTATTCTCCATAATATACACAGGGACGGTTATTCTCTATAATATACACAGGGGCTGCTATTCTCTATAATATACACAGGGGCTGCTATTCTCTATAATATACACAGGGACTGCTATTCTCTATAATATACACAGGGACTGTTAATCTCTATAATATACACAGGGGCTGCTATTCTCCATAATATACACAGGGACTGTTATTCTCTATAATATACACAGGGACTGCTATTCTCTATAATATACACAGGGGCTGTTAATCTCTATAATATACACAGGGGCTGCTATTCTCTATAATATACACAGGGGCTGTTAATCTCTATAATATACACAGGGACTGCTATTCTCTATAATATACACAGGGGCTGTTAATCTCTATAATATACACAGGGGCTGCTGTTCTCTATAATATACACAGTGACTGCTATTCTCTATAATATACACAGGGGCTGTTAATCTCTATAATATACACAGGGGCTGCTGTTCTCTATAATATACACAGTGACTGCTATTCTCTATAATATACACAGGGGCTGTTAATCTCTATAATATACACAGGGACTGCTATCATCTATAATATACACAGGGGCTGTTAATCTCTATAATATACACAGGGGCTGCTGTTCTCTATAATATACACAGTGACTGCTATTATCTATAATATACACAGGGGCTGTTAATCTCTATAATATACACAGGGGCTGCTGTTCTCTATAATATACACAGTGACTGCTATTATCTATAATATACACAGGGGCTGTTAATCTCTATAATATACACAGGGGCTGCTGTTCTCTATAATATACACAGTGACTGCTATTCTCTATAATATACACAGGGGCTGTTAATCTCTATAATATACACAGGGGCTGCTGTTCTCTATAATATACACAGGGACTGCTATTCTCTATAATATACACAGGGACTGTTATTCTCTATAATATACACAGGGGCTGCTATTCTCTATAATATACACAGGGGCTGCTATTCTCTATAATATACACAGGGACTGCTATTCTCTATAATATACACAGGGACTGTTAATCTCTATAATATACACAGGGGCTGCTATTCTCCATAATATACACAGGGACTGTTATTCTCTATAATATACACAGGGGCTGCTATTCTCTATAATATACACAGGGACTGTTAATCTCTATAATATACACAGGGGCTGCTATTCTCTATAATATACACAGGGACTGCTATTATCTATAATATACACAGGGACTGCTATTATCTATAATATACACAGGGACTGCTATTCTCCATAATATACACAGGGACTGTTATTCTCTATAATATACACAGGGGCTGCTATTCTCTATAATATACACAGGGACTGCTATTCTCTATAATATACACAGGGACTGTTGATCTGTATAATGTACACAGGGGCTGCTATTCTCTATAATATACACAGGGACTGTTAATCTCTATAATATACACAGGGGCTGCTATTCTCCATAATATACACAGGGACTGTTATTCTCTATAATATACACAGGGACTGCGATTCTCCATAATATACACAGGGACTGTTATTCTCTATAATATACACAGGGGCTGCTATTCTCTATAATATACACAGGGACTGCTATTCTCTATAATATACACAGGGACTGTTGATCTGTATAATGTACACAGGGGCTGCTATTCTCTATAATATACACAGGGACTGTTATTCTCTATAATATACACAGGGGCTGCTATTCTCTATAATATACACAGTGACTGTTAATCTCTATAATATACACAGGGGCTGCTATTCTCCATAATATACACAGGGACTGTTATTCTCTATAATATACACAGGGGCTGCTATTCTCTATAATATACACAGGGACTGTTAATCTCTATAATATACACAGGTGCTGCTATTCTCCATAATATACACAGGGACTGTTATTCTCTATAATATACACAGGGGCTGCTATTCTCTATAATATACACAGGGGCTGCTATTCTCTATAATATACACAGGGACTGTTAATCTCTATAATATACACAGGGGCTGCTATTCTCCATAATATACACAGGGACGGTTATTCTCTATAATATACACAGGGGCTGCTATTCTCTATAATATACACAGGGGCTGCTATTCTCTATAATATACACAGGGACTGCTATTCTCTATAATATACACAGGGACTGTTAATCTCTATAATATACACAGGGGCTGCTATTCTCCATAATATACACAGGGACTGTTATTCTCTATAATATACACAGGGACTGCTATTCTCTATAATATACACAGGGGCTGTTAATCTCTATAATATACACAGGGGCTGCTATTCTCTATAATATACACAGGGGCTGTTAATCTCTATAATATACACAGGGACTGCTATTCTCTATAATATACACAGGGGCTGTTAATCTCTATAATATACACAGGGGCTGCTGTTCTCTATAATATACACAGTGACTGCTATTCTCTATAATATACACAGGGGCTGTTAATCTCTATAATATACACAGGGGCTGCTGTTCTCTATAATATACACAGTGACTGCTATTCTCTATAATATACACAGGGGCTGTTAATCTCTATAATATACACAGGGACTGCTATTCTCTATAATATACACAGGGGCTGTTAATCTCTATAATATACACAGGGGCTGCTGTTCTCTATAATATACACAGTGACTGCTATTATCTATAATATACACAGGGGCTGTTAATCTCTATAATATACACAGGGGCTGCTATTATCTATAATACACACAGGGGCTGTTAATCTCTATAATATACACAGGGGCTGCTGTTCTCTATAATATACACAGTGACTGCTATTATCTATAATATACACAGGGGCTGTTAATCTCTATAATATACACAGGGGCTGCTATTATCTATAATATACACAGGGGCTGTTAATCTCTATAATATACACAGGGGCTGCTGTTCTCTATAATATACACAGTGACTGCTATTATCTATAATATACACAGGGGCTGTTAATCTCTATAATATACACAGGGGCTGCTATTATCTATAATATACACAGTGACTGTTATTATCTATAATATACACAGTGACTGTTATTCTCTATAATATACACAGGGACTGTTATTATCTATAATATACACAGGAGCTGCTATTCTCTATAATATACACAGTGACTGCTATTCTCTATAATATACACAGTGACTGCTATTCTCTATAATATACACAGGGACTGTTATTATCTATAATATACACAGGAGCTGCTATTCTCTATAATATACACAGTGACTGCTATTCTCTATAATATACACAGTGACTGCTATTCTCTATAATATACACAGTGACTGCTATTATCTATAATATACACAGGGACTGCTCTTCTCTATAATATACACAGGGACTGCTATTATCTATAATATAGACAGGGACTGCTATTCTCTATAATATACACAGTGACTGCTATTCTCTATAATATACACAGGGACTGCTCTTCTCTATAATATACACAGGGACTGCTATTATCTATAATATACACAGGGGCTGTTAATCTCTATAATATACACAGGGGCTGCTATTCTCTATAATATACACAGGGGCTGTTAATCTCTATAATATACACAGGGACTGCTATTCTCTATAATATACACAGGGGCTGTTAATCTCTATAATATACACAGGGGCTGCTGTTCTCTATAATATACACAGTGACTGCTATTATCTATAATATACACAGGGGCTGTTAATCTCTATAATATACACAGGGGCTGCTATTATCTATAATATACACAGTGACTGTTATTATCTATAATATACACAGTGACTGTTATTCTCTATAATATACACAGGGACTGTTATTATCTATAATATACACAGGAGCTGCTATTCTCTATAATATACACAGTGACTGCTATTCTCTATAATATACACAGTGACTGCTATTCTCTATAATATACACAGGGACTGTTATTATCTATAATATACACAGGAGCTGCTATTCTCTATAATATACACAGTGACTGCTATTCTCTATAATATACACAGTGACTGCTATTCTCTATAATATACACAGTGACTGCTATTCTCTATAATATACACAGTGACTGCTATTCTCTATAATATACACAGTGACTGCTATTATCTATAATATACACAGGGACTGCTCTTCTCTATAATATACACAGGGACTGCTATTATCTATAATATACACAGGGACTGCTATTCTCTATAATATACACAGTGACTGCTATTCTCTATAATATACACAGGGACTGCTCTTCTCTATAATATACACAGGGACTGCTATTATCTATAATATACACAGGGGCTGTTAATCTCTATAATATACACAGGGGCTGCTATTCTCTATAATATACACAGGGGCTGTTAATCTCTATAATATACACAGGGACTGCTATTCTCTACAATATACACAGGGGCTGTTAATCTCTATAATATACACAGGGGCTGCTGTTCTCTATAATATACACAGTGACTGCTATTCTCTATAATATACACAGGGGCTGTTAATCTCTATAATATACACAGGGGCTGCTGTTCTCTATAATATACACAGTGACTGCTATTCTCTATAATATACACAGGGGCTGTTAATCTCTATAATATACACAGGGACTGCTATTCTCTATAATATACACAGGGGCTGTTAATCTCTATAATATACACAGGGGCTGCTGTTCTCTATAATATACACAGTGACTGCTATTATCTATAATATACACAGGGGCTGTTAATCTCTATAATATACACAGGGGCTGCTATTATCTATAATATACACAGGGGCTGTTAATCTCTATAATATACACAGGGGCTGCTGTTCTCTATAATATACACAGTGACTGCTATTATCTATAATATACACAGGGGCTGTTAATCTCTATAATATACACAGGGGCTGCTATTATCTATAATATACACAGGGGCTGTTAATCTCTATAATATACACAGGGGCTGCTGTTCTCTATAATATACACAGTGACTGCTATTATCTATAATATACACAGGGGCTGTTAATCTCTATAATATACACAGGGGCTGCTATTATCTATAATATACACAGTGACTGTTATTATCTATAATATACACAGTGACTGTTATTCTCTATAATATACACAGGGACTGTTATTATCTATAATATACACAGGAGCTGCTATTCTCTATAATATACACAGTGACTGCTATTCTCTATAATATACACAGTGACTGCTATTCTCTATAATATACACAGGGACTGTTATTATCTATAATATACACAGGAGCTGCTATTCTCTATAATATACACAGTGACTGCTATTCTCTATAATATACACAGTGACTGCTATTCTCTATAATATACACAGTGACTGCTATTCTCTATAATATACACAGTGACTGCTATTATCTATAATATACACAGGGACTGCTCTTCTCTATAATATACACAGGGACTGCTATTCTCTATAATATACACAGGGGCTGTTAATCTCTATAATATACACAGGGACTGCTATTCTCTATAATATACACAGGGGCTGTTAATCTCTATAATATACACAGGGGCTGCTGTTCTCTATAATATACACAGTGACTGCTATTATCTATAATATACACAGGGGCTGTTAATCTCTATAATATACACAGGGGCTGCTATTATCTATAATATACACAGTGACTGTTATTATCTATAATATACACAGTGACTGTTATTCTCTATAATATACACAGGGACTGTTATTATCTATAATATACACAGGAGCTGCTATTCTCTATAATATACACAGTGACTGCTATTCTCTATAATATACACAGTGACTGCTATTCTCTATAATATACACAGGGACTGTTATTATCTATAATATACACAGGAGCTGCTATTCTCTATAATATACACAGTGACTGCTATTCTCTATAATATACACAGTGACTGCTATTCTCTATAATATACACAGTGACTGCTATTCTCTATAATATACACAGGGACTGCTCTTCTCTATAATATACACAGGGACTGCTATTATCTATAATATACACAGGGACTGCTATTATCTATAATATACACAGGGACTGCTATTCTCTATAATATACACAGGGACTGCTATTATCTATAATATACACAGTGACTGCTATTCTCTATAATATACACAGTGACTGCTATTATCTATAATATACACAGGGACTGCTCTTCTCTATAATATACACAGGGACTGCTATTATCTATAATATACACAGGGACTGCTATTATCTATAATATACACAGGGACTGCTATTCTCTATAATATACACAGGGACTGCTATGATCTATAATATACACAGGGGCTGCTATTATCTATAATATACACAGGGACTGCTATTATCTATAATATACACAGGGACTGCTATTCTCTATAATATACACAGGGACTGCTATTATCTATAATATACACAGGGGCTGCTATTATCTATAATATACACAGGGACTGCTATTCTCTATAATATACACAGTGACTGCTATTCTCTATAATATACACAGGGACTGCTCTTCTCTATAATATACACAGGGACTGCTATTATCTATAATATACACAGGGGCTGTTAATCTCTATAATATACACAGGGGCTGCTATTCTCTATAATATACACAGGGGCTGTTAATCTCTATAATATACACAGGGGCTGCTGTTCTCTATAATATACACAGGGACTGCTATTATCTATAATATACACAGGGGCTGTTAATCTCTATAATATACACAGGGGCTGCTGTTCTCTATAATATACACAGTGACTGCTATTATCTATAATATACACAGGGGCTGTTAATCTCTATAATATACACAGGGGCTGCTGTTCTCTATAATATACACAGTGACTGCTATTATCTATAATATACACAGGGGCTGTTAATCTCTATAATATACACAGGGGCTGCTATTATCTATAATATACACAGTGACTGTTATTATCTATAATATACACAGTGACTGTTATTCTCTATAATATACACAGGGACTGTTATTATCTATAATATACACAGGAGCTGCTATTCTCTATAATATACACAGTGACTGCTATTCTCTATAATATACACAGTGACTGCTATTCTCTATAATATACACAGGGACTGTTATTATCTATAATATACACAGGAGCTGCTATTCTCTATAATATACACAGTGACTGCTATTCTCTATAATATACACAGTGACTGCTATTCTCTATAATATACACAGTGACTGCTATTCTCTATAATATACACAGTGACTGCTATTCTCTATAATATACACAGTGACTGCTATTATCTATAATATACACAGGGACTGCTCTTCTCTATAATATACACAGGGACTGCTATTATCTATAATATACACAGGGACTGCTATTCTCTATAATATACACAGTGACTGCTATTCTCTATAATATACACAGGGACTGCTCTTCTCTATAATATACACAGGGACTGCTATTATCTGTAATATACACAGGGTCTGCTATTCTCTATAATATACACAGGGACTGCTATTATCTATAATATACACAGGAGCTGCTATTCTCTATAATATACACAGTGACTGCTATTCTCTATAATATACACAGTGACTGCTATTATCTATAATATACACAGGGACTGTTATTATCTATAATATACACAGGGACTGCTATTATCTATAATATACACAGGGACTGCTATTATCTATAACATACACAGGGGCTGCTATTCTCTATAATATACACAGGGACTGCTATTCTCTATAATATACACAGGGACTGTTAATCTCTATAATATACACAGGGGCTGCTATTCTCCATAATATACACAGGGACTGTTATTCTCTATAATATACACAGGGACTGCTATTCTCTATAATATACACAGGGGCTGTTAATCTCTATAATATACACAGGGGCTGCTATTCTCTATAATATACACAGGGGCTGTTAATCTCTATAATATACACAGGGACTGCTATTCTCTATAATATACACAGGGGCTGTTAATCTCTATAATATACACAGGGGCTGCTGTTCTCTATAATATACACAGTGACTGCTATTCTCTATAATATACACAGGGGCTGTTAATCTCTATAATATACACAGGGGCTGCTGTTCTCTATAATATACACAGTGACTGCTATTCTCTATAATATACACAGGGGCTGTTAATCTCTATAATATACACAGGGACTGCTATTCTCTATAATATACACAGGGGCTGTTAATCTCTATAATATACACAGGGGCTGCTGTTCTCTATAATATACACAGTGACTGCTATTATCTATAATATACACAGGGGCTGTTAATCTCTATAATATACACAGGGGCTGCTATTATCTATAATATACACAGGGGCTGTTAATCTCTATAATATACACAGGGGCTGCTGTTCTCTATAATATACACAGTGACTGCTATTATCTATAATATACACAGGGGCTGTTAATCTCTATAATATACACAGGGGCTGCTATTATCTATAATATACACAGGGGCTGTTAATCTCTATAATATACACAGGGGCTGCTGTTCTCTATAATATACACAGTGACTGCTATTATCTATAATATACACAGGGGCTGTTAATCTCTATAATATACACAGGGGCTGCTATTATCTATAATATACACAGTGACTGTTATTATCTATAATATACACAGTGACTGTTATTCTCTATAATATACACAGGGACTGTTATTATCTATAATATACACAGGAGCTGCTATTCTCTATAATATACACAGTGACTGCTATTCTCTATAATATACACAGTGACTGCTATTCTCTATAATATACACAGGGACTGTTATTATCTATAATATACACAGGAGCTGCTATTCTCTATAATATACACAGTGACTGCTATTCTCTATAATATACACAGTGACTGCTCTACTCTATAATATACACAGTGACTGCTATTCTCTATAATATACACAGTGACTGCTATTCTCTATAATATACACAGTGACTGCTATTATCTATAATATACACAGGGACTGCTCTTCTCTATAATATACACAGGGACTGCTATTATCTATAATATACACAGGGACTGCTATTCTCTATAATATACACAGTGACTGCTATTCTCTATAATATACACAGGGACTGCTCTTCTCTATAATATACACAGGGACTGCTATTATCTATAATATACACAGGGTCTGCTATTCTCTATAATATACACAGGGACTGCTATTATCTATAATATACACAGGAGCTGCTATTCTCTATAATATACACAGTGACTGCTATTCTCTATAATATACACAGTGACTGCTATTCTCTATAATATACACAGTGACTGCTATTCTCTATAATATACACAGTGACTGCTATTATCTATAATATACACAGGGACTGCTCTTCTCTATAATATACACAGGGACTGCTATTATCTATAATATACACAGGAGCTGCTATTCTCTATAATATACACAGTGACTGCTATTCTCTATAATATACACAGTGACTGCTATTCTCTATAATATACACAGTGACTGCTATTATCTATAATATACACAGGGACTGCTCTTCTCTATAATATACACAGGGACTGCTATTATCTATAATATACACAGGGACTGCTATTCTCTATAATATACACAGGGACTGCTATTCTCTATAATATACACAGGGACTGCTATTATCTATAATATACACAGGAGCTGCTATTCTCTATAATATACACAGTGACTGCTATTCTCTATAATATACACAGTGACTGCTATTCTCTATAATATACACAGTGACTGCTATTATCTATAATATACACAGGGACTGCTCTTCTCTATAATATACACAGGGACTGCTATTATCTATAATATACACAGGGACTGCTATTCTCTATAATATACACAGGGACTGTTATTATCTATAATATACACAGGGACTGTTATTATCTATAATATACACAGTGACTGTTATTCTCTATAATATACACAGGGACTGCTATTCTCTATAATATACACAATGACTGCTATTCTCTATAATATACACAGGGACTGTTATTATCTATAATATACACAGGGACTGTTATTATCTATAATATACACAGTGACTGTTATTCTCTATAATATACACAGGGACTGCTATTATCTATAATATACACAGTGACTGCTATTCTCGATAATATACACAGGGGCTGCTATTCTCTATAATATACACAGGGACTGTTATTATCTATAATATACACAGGGACTGTTATTATCTATAATATACACAGTGACTGTTATTCTCTATAATATACACAGGGACTGCTATTATCTATAATATACACAGTGACTGCTATTCTCTATAATATACACAGTGACTGCTATTCTCTATAATATACACAGGGACTGCTATTATCTATAATATACACAGGGACTGTTATTATCTATAATATACACAGTGACTGTTATTCTCTATAATATACACAGGGACTGCTATTATCTATAATATACACAGTGACTGCTATTCTCGATAATATACACAGGGGCTGCTATTCTCTATAATATACACAGGGACTGTTATTATCTATAATATACACAGTGACTGCTATTCTCTATAATATACACAGGGAATGCTATTCTCTATAATATACACAGTGACTGCTATTCTCTATAATATACACAGGGACTGCTATTATCTATAATATACACAGTGACTGCTATTCTCGATAATATACACAGGGGCTGCTATTCTCTATAATATACACAGGGACTGTTATTATCTATAATATACACAGTGACTGCTATTATCTATAATATACACAGGGACTGCTATTATCTATAATATACACAGGGACTGCTATTCTCTATAATATACACAGGGACTGCTATTCTCGATAATATACACAGGGGCTGCTATTATCTATAATATACACAGGGACTGCTATTCTCTATAATATACACAGGGGCTGCTATTATCTATAATATACACAGGGACTGCTATTCTCTATAATATACACAGGGACTGCTATTCTCTATAATATACACAGGGACTGCTATTCTCTATAATATACACAGTGACTGCTATTCTCTATAATATACACAGTGACTGCTATTATCTATAATATACACAGGGACTGCTATTCTCTATAATATACACAGGGACTGCTGTTCTCTATAATATACACAGGGACTGCTATTATCTATAATATACACAGGGGCTGTTAATCTCTATAATATACACAGGGGCTGCTGTTCTCTATAATATACACAGTGACTGCTATTATCTATAATATACACAGGGGCTGTTAATCTCTATAATATACACAGGGGCTGCTGTTCTCTATAATATACACAGTGACTGCTATTATCTATAATATACACAGGGGCTGTTAATCTCTATAATATACACAGGGGCTGCTATTATCTATAATATACACAGGGGCTGTTAATCTCTATAATATACACAGGGGCTGCTGTTCTCTATAATATACACAGTGACTGCTATTATCTATAATATACACAGGGGCTGTTAATCTCTATAATATACACAGGGGCTGCTATTATCTATAATATACACAGTGACTGTTATTATCTATAATATACACAGTGACTGTTATTCTCTATAATATACACAGGGACTGTTATTATCTATAATATACACAGGAGCTGCTATTCTCTATAATATACACAGTGACTGCTATTCTCTATAATATACACAGTGACTGCTATTCTCTATAATATACACAGGGACTGTTATTATCTATAATATACACAGGAGCTGCTATTCTCTATAATATACACAGTGACTGCTATTCTCTATAATATACACAGTGACTGCTATTCTCTATAATATACACAGTGACTGCTATTCTCTATAATATACACAGTGACTGCTATTCTCTATAATATACACAGTGACTGCTATTATCTATAATATACACAGGGACTGCTCTTCTCTATAATATACACAGGGACTGCTATTATCTGTAATATACACAGGGTCTGCTATTCTCTATAATATACACAGGGACTGCTATTATCTATAATATACACAGGAGCTGCTATTCTCTATAATATACACAGTGACTGCTATTCTCTATAATATACACAGTGACTGCTATTATCTATAATATACACAGGGACTGTTATTATCTATAATATACACAGGGACTGCTATTATCTATAATATACACAGGGACTGCTATTATCTATAACATACACAGGGGCTGCTATTCTCTATAATATACACAGGGACTGCTATTCTCTATAATATACACAGGGACTGTTAATCTCTATAATATACACAGGGGCTGCTATTCTCCATAATATACACAGGGACTGTTATTCTCTATAATATACACAGGGACTGCTATTCTCTATAATATACACAGGGGCTGTTAATCTCTATAATATACACAGGGGCTGCTATTCTCTATAATATACACAGGGGCTGTTAATCTCTATAATATACACAGGGACTGCTATTCTCTATAATATACACAGGGGCTGTTAATCTCTATAATATACACAGGGGCTGCTGTTCTCTATAATATACACAGTGACTGCTATTCTCTATAATATACACAGGGGCTGTTAATCTCTATAATATACACAGGGGCTGCTGTTCTCTATAATATACACAGTGACTGCTATTCTCTATAATATACACAGGGGCTGTTAATCTCTATAATATACACAGGGACTGCTATTCTCTATAATATACACAGGGGCTGTTAATCTCTATAATATACACAGGGGCTGCTGTTCTCTATAATATACACAGTGACTGCTATTATCTATAATATACACAGGGGCTGTTAATCTCTATAATATACACAGGGGCTGCTATTATCTATAATATACACAGGGGCTGTTAATCTCTATAATATACACAGGGGCTGCTGTTCTCTATAATATACACAGTGACTGCTATTATCTATAATATACACAGGGGCTGTTAATCTCTATAATATACACAGGGGCTGCTATTATCTATAATATACACAGGGGCTGTTAATCTCTATAATATACACAGGGGCTGCTGTTCTCTATAATATACACAGTGACTGCTATTATCTATAATATACACAGGGGCTGTTAATCTCTATAATATACACAGGGGCTGCTATTATCTATAATATACACAGGGGCTGTTAATCTCTATAATATACACAGGGGCTGCTGTTCTCTATAATATACACAGTGACTGCTATTATCTATAATATACACAGGGGCTGTTAATCTCTATAATATACACAGGGGCTGCTATTATCTATAATATACACAGTGACTGTTATTATCTATAATATACACAGTGACTGTTATTCTCTATAATATACACAGGGACTGTTATTATCTATAATATACACAGGAGCTGCTATTCTCTATAATATACACAGTGACTGCTATTCTCTATAATATACACAGTGACTGCTATTCTCTATAATATACACAGGGACTGTTATTATCTATAATATACACAGGAGCTGCTATTCTCTATAATATACACAGTGACTGCTATTCTCTATAATATACACAGTGACTGCTATTCTCTATAATATACACAGTGACTGCTATTCTCTATAATATACACAGTGACTGCTATTCTCTATAATATACACAGTGACTGCTATTATCTATAATATACACAGGGACTGCTCTTCTCTATAATATACACAGGGACTGCTATTATCTATAATATACACAGGGACTGCTATTCTCTATAATATACACAGTGACTGCTATTCTCTATAATATACACAGGGACTGCTCTTCTCTATAATATACACAGGGACTGCTATTATCTGTAATATACACAGGGTCTGCTATTCTCTATAATATACACAGGGACTGCTATTATCTATAATATACACAGGAGCTGCTATTCTCTATAATATACACAGTGACTGCTATTCTCTATAATATACACAGTGACTGCTATTATCTATAATATACACAGGGACTGTTATTATCTATAATATACACAGGGACTGCTATTATCTATAATATACACAGGGACTGCTATTATCTATAACATACACAGGGGCTGCTATTCTCTATAATATACACAGGGACTGCTATTCTCTATAATATACACAGGGACTGTTAATCTCTATAATATACACAGGGGCTGCTATTCTCCATAATATACACAGGGACTGTTATTCTCTATAATATACACAGGGACTGCTATTCTCTATAATATACACAGGGGCTGTTAATCTCTATAATATACACAGGGGCTGCTATTCTCTATAATATACACAGGGGCTGTTAATCTCTATAATATACACAGGGACTGCTATTCTCTATAATATACACAGGGGCTGTTAATCTCTATAATATACACAGGGGCTGCTGTTCTCTATAATATACACAGTGACTGCTATTCTCTATAATATACACAGGGGCTGTTAATCTCTATAATATACACAGGGGCTGCTGTTCTCTATAATATACACAGTGACTGCTATTCTCTATAATATACACAGGGGCTGTTAATCTCTATAATATACACAGGGACTGCTATTCTCTATAATATACACAGGGGCTGTTAATCTCTATAATATACACAGGGGCTGCTGTTCTCTATAATATACACAGTGACTGCTATTATCTATAATATACACAGGGGCTGTTAATCTCTATAATATACACAGGGGCTGCTATTATCTATAATATACACAGGGGCTGTTAATCTCTATAATATACACAGGGGCTGCTGTTCTCTATAATATACACAGTGACTGCTATTATCTATAATATACACAGGGGCTGTTAATCTCTATAATATACACAGGGGCTGCTATTATCTATAATATACACAGGGGCTGTTAATCTCTATAATATACACAGGGGCTGCTGTTCTCTATAATATACACAGTGACTGCTATTATCTATAATATACACAGGGGCTGTTAATCTCTATAATATACACAGGGGCTGCTATTATCTATAATATACACAGTGACTGTTATTATCTATAATATACACAGTGACTGTTATTCTCTATAATATACACAGGGACTGTTATTATCTATAATATACACAGGAGCTGCTATTCTCTATAATATACACAGTGACTGCTATTCTCTATAATATACACAGTGACTGCTATTCTCTATAATATACACAGGGACTGTTATTATCTATAATATACACAGGAGCTGCTATTCTCTATAATATACACAGTGACTGCTATTCTCTATAATATACACAGTGACTGCTCTACTCTATAATATACACAGTGACTGCTATTCTCTATAATATACACAGTGACTGCTATTCTCTATAATATACACAGTGACTGCTATTATCTATAATATACACAGGGACTGCTCTTCTCTATAATATACACAGGGACTGCTATTATCTATAATATACACAGGGACTGCTATTCTCTATAATATACACAGTGACTGCTATTCTCTATAATATACACAGGGACTGCTCTTCTCTATAATATACACAGGGACTGCTATTATCTATAATATACACAGGGTCTGCTATTCTCTATAATATACACAGGGACTGCTATTATCTATAATATACACAGGAGCTGCTATTCTCTATAATATACACAGTGACTGCTATTCTCTATAATATACACAGTGACTGCTATTCTCTATAATATACACAGTGACTGCTATTCTCTATAATATACACAGTGACTGCTATTATCTATAATATACACAGGGACTGCTCTTCTCTATAATATACACAGGGACTGCTATTATCTATAATATACACAGGAGCTGCTATTCTCTATAATATACACAGTGACTGCTATTCTCTATAATATACACAGTGACTGCTATTCTCTATAATATACACAGTGACTGCTATTATCTATAATATACACAGGGACTGCTCTTCTCTATAATATACACAGGGACTGCTATTATCTATAATATACACAGGGACTGCTATTCTCTATAATATACACAGGGACTGCTATTCTCTATAATATACACAGGGACTGCTATTATCTATAATATACACAGGAGCTGCTATTCTCTATAATATACACAGTGACTGCTATTCTCTATAATATACACAGTGACTGCTATTCTCTATAATATACACAGTGACTGCTATTATGTATAATATACACAGGGATTGCTCTTCTCTATAATATACACAGGGACTGCTATTATCTATAATATACACAGGGACTGCTATTCTCTATAATATACACAGGGACTGTTATTATCTATAATATACACAGGGACTGTTATTATCTATAATATACACAGTGACTGTTATTCTCTATAATATACACAGGGACTGCTATTCTCTATAATATACACAATGACTGCTATTCTCTATAATATACACAGGGACTGTTATTATCTATAATATACACAGGGACTGTTATTATCTATAATATACACAGTGACTGTTATTCTCTATAATATACACAGGGACTGCTATTATCTATAATATACAAAGTGACTGCTATTCTCGATAATATACACAGGGGCTGCTATTCTCTATAATATACACAGGGACTGTTATTATCTATAATATACACAGGGACTGTTATTATCTATAATATACACAGTGACTGTTATTCTCTATAATATACACAGGGACTGCTATTATCTATAATATACACAGTGACTGCTATTCTCTATAATATACACAGTGACTGCTATTCTCTATAATATACACAGGGACTGCTATTATCTATAATATACACAGGGACTGTTATTATCTATAATATACACAGTGACTGTTATTCTCTATAATATACACAGGGACTGCTATTATCTATAATATACACAGTGACTGCTATTCTCGATAATATACACAGGGGCTGCTATTCTCTATAATATACACAGGGACTGTTATTATCTATAATATACACAGTGACTGCTATTCTCTATAATATACACAGGGAATGCTATTCTCTATAATATACACAGTGACTGCTATTCTCTATAATATACACAGGGACTGCTATTATCTATAATATACACAGTGACTGCTATTCTCGATAATATACACAGGGGCTGCTATTCTCTATAATATACACAGGGACTGTTATTATCTATAATATACACAGTGACTGCTATTATCTATAATATACACAGGGACTGCTATTATCTATAATATACACAGGGACTGCTATTCTCTATAATATACACAGGGACTGCTATTCTCGATAATATACACAGGGGCTGCTATTATCTATAATATACACAGGGACTGCTATTCTCTATAATATACACAGGGGCTGCTATTATCTATAATATACACAGGGACTGCTATTCTCTATAATATACACAGGGACTGCTATTCTCTATAATATACACAGGGACTGCTATTCTCTATAATATACACAGTGACTGCTATTCTCTATAATATACACAGTGACTGCTATTATCTATAATATACACAGGGACTGCTATTCTCTATAATATACACAGGGACTGCTGTTCTCTATAATATACACAGGGACTGCTATTATCTATAATATACACAGGGGCTGTTAATCTCTATAATATACACAGGGGCTGCTGTTCTCTATAATATACACAGTGACTGCTATTATCTATAATATACACAGGGGCTGTTAATCTCTATAATATACACAGGGGCTGCTGTTCTCTATAATATACACAGTGACTGCTATTATCTATAATATACACAGGGGCTGTTAATCTCTATAATATACACAGGGGCTGCTATTATCTATAATATACACAGGGGCTGTTAATCTCTATAATATACACAGGGGCTGCTGTTCTCTATAATATACACAGTGACTGCTATTATCTATAATATACACAGGGGCTGTTAATCTCTATAATATACACAGGGGCTGCTATTATCTATAATATACACAGTGACTGTTATTATCTATAATATACACAGTGACTGTTATTCTCTATAATATACACAGGGACTGTTATTATCTATAATATACACAGGAGCTGCTATTCTCTATAATATACACAGTGACTGCTATTCTCTATAATATACACAGTGACTGCTATTCTCTATAATATACACAGGGACTGTTATTATCTATAATATACACAGGAGCTGCTATTCTCTATAATATACACAGTGACTGCTATTCTCTATAATATACACAGTGACTGCTATTCTCTATAATATACACAGTGACTGCTATTCTCTATAATATACACAGTGACTGCTATTCTCTATAATATACACAGTGACTGCTATTATCTATAATATACAGAGGGACTGCTCTTCTCTATAATATACACAGGGACTGCTATTATCTGTAATATACACAGGGTCTGCTATTCTCTATAATATACACAGGGACTGCTATTATCTATAATATACACAGGAGCTGCTATTCTCTATAATATACACAGTGACTGCTATTCTCTATAATATACACAGTGACTGCTATTATCTATAATATACACAGGGACTGTTATTATCTATAATATACACAGGGACTGCTATTATCTATAATATACACAGGGACTGCTATTATCTATAACATACACAGGGGCTGCTATTCTCTATAATATACACAGGGACTGCTATTCTCTATAATATACACAGGGACTGTTAATCTCTATAATATACACAGGGGCTGCTATTCTCCATAATATACACAGGGACTGTTATTCTCTATAATATACACAGGGACTGCTATTCTCTATAATATACACAGGGGCTGTTAATCTCTATAATATACACAGGGGCTGCTATTCTCTATAATATACACAGGGGCTGTTAATCTCTATAATATACACAGGGACTGCTATTCTCTATAATATACACAGGGGCTGTTAATCTCTATAATATACACAGGGGCTGCTGTTCTCTATAATATACACAGTGACTGCTATTCTCTATAATATACACAGGGGCTGTTAATCTCTATAATATACACAGGGGCTGCTGTTCTCTATAATATACACAGTGACTGCTATTCTCTATAATATACACAGGGGCTGTTAATCTCTATAATATACACAGGGACTGCTATTCTCTATAATATACACAGGGGCTGTTAATCTCTATAATATACACAGGGGCTGCTGTTCTCTATAATATACACAGTGACTGCTATTATCTATAATATACACAGGGGCTGTTAATCTCTATAATATACACAGGGGCTGCTATTATCTATAATATACACAGGGGCTGTTAATCTCTATAATATACACAGGGGCTGCTGTTCTCTATAATATACACAGTGACTGCTATTATCTATAATATACACAGGGGCTGTTAATCTCTATAATATACACAGGGGCTGCTATTATCTATAATATACACAGGGGCTGTTAATCTCTATAATATACACAGGGGCTGCTGTTCTCTATAATATACACAGTGACTGCTATTATCTATAATATACACAGGGGCTGTTAATCTCTATAATATACACAGGGGCTGCTATTATCTATAATATACACAGTGACTGTTATTATCTATAATATACACAGTGACTGTTATTCTCTATAATATACACAGGGACTGTTATTATCTATAATATACACAGGAGCTGCTATTCTCTATAATATACACAGTGACTGCTATTCTCTATAATATACACAGTGACTGCTATTCTCTATAATATACACAGGGACTGTTATTATCTATAATATACACAGGAGCTGCTATTCTCTATAATATACACAGTGACTGCTATTCTCTATAATATACACAGTGACTGCTATTCTCTATAATATACACAGTGACTGCTATTCTCTATAATATACACAGTGACTGCTATTCTCTATAATATACACAGTGACTGCTATTATCTATAATATACACAGGGACTGCTCTTCTCTATAATATACACAGTGACTGCTATTATCTGTAATATACACAGGGTCTGCTATTCTCTATAATATACACAGGGACTGCTATTATCTATAATATACACAGGAGCTGCTATTCTCTATAATATACACAGTGACTGCTATTCTCTATAATATACACAGTGACTGCTATTATCTATAATATACACAGGGACTGTTATTATCTATAATATACACAGGGACTGCTATTATCTATAATATACACAGGGACTGCTATTATCTATAACATACACAGGGGCTGCTATTCTCTATAATATACACAGGGACTGCTATTCTCTATAATATACACAGGGACTGTTAATCTCTATAATATACACAGGGGCTGCTATTCTCCATAATATACACAGGGACTGTTATTCTCTATAATATACACAGGGACTGCTATTCTCTATAATATACACAGGGGCTGTTAATCTCTATAATATACACAGGGGCTGCTATTCTCTATAATATACACAGGGGCTGTTAATCTCTATAATATACACAGGGACTGCTATTCTCTATAATATACACAGGGGCTGTTAATCTCTATAATATACACAGGGGCTGCTGTTCTCTATAATATACACAGTGACTGCTATTCTCTATAATATACACAGGGGCTGTTAATCTCTATAATATACACAGGGGCTGCTGTTCTCTATAATATACACAGTGACTGCTATTCTCTATAATATACACAGGGGCTGTTAATCTCTATAATATACACAGGGACTGCTATTCTCTATAATATACACAGGGGCTGTTAATCTCTATAATATACACAGGGGCTGCTGTTCTCTATAATATACACAGTGACTGCTATTATCTATAATATACACAGGGGCTGTTAATCTCTATAATATACACAGGGGCTGCTATTATCTATAATATACACAGGGGCTGTTAATCTCTATAATATACACAGGGGCTGCTGTTCTCTATAATATACACAGTGACTGCTATTATCTATAATATACACAGGGGCTGTTAATCTCTATAATATACACAGGGGCTGCTATTATCTATAATATACACAGGGGCTGTTAATCTCTATAATATACACAGGGGCTGCTGTTCTCTATAATATACACAGTGACTGCTATTATCTATAATATACACAGGGGCTGTTAATCTCTATAATATACACAGGGGCTGCTATTATCTATAATATACACAGTGACTGTTATTATCTATAATATACACAGTGACTGTTATTCTCTATAATATACACAGGGACTGTTATTATCTATAATATACACAGGAGCTGCTATTCTCTATAATATACACAGTGACTGCTATTCTCTATAATATACACAGTGACTGCTATTCTCTATAATATACACAGGGACTGTTATTATCTATAATATACACAGGAGCTGCTATTCTCTATAATATACACAGTGACTGCTATTCTCTATAATATACACAGTGACTGCTATTCTCTATAATATACACAGTGACTGCTATTCTCTATAATATACACAGTGACTGCTATTCTCTATAATATACACAGTGACTGCTATTATCTATAATATACACAGGGACTGCTCTTCTCTATAATATACACAGGGACTGCTATTATCTATAATATACACAGGGACTGCTATTCTCTATAATATACACAGTGACTGCTATTCTCTATAATATACACAGGGACTGCTCTTCTCTATAATATACACAGGGACTGCTATTATCTATAATATACACAGGGTCTGCTATTCTCTATAATATACACAGGGACTGCTATTATCTATAATATACACAGGAGCTGCTATTCTCTATAATATACACAGTGACTGCTATTCTCTATAATATACACAGTGACTGCTATTCTCTATAATATACACAGTGACTGCTATTATCTATAATATACACAGTGACTGCTATTCTCTATAATATACACAGGGACTGCTCTTCTCTATAATATACACAGGGACTGCTATTATCTATAATATACACAGGAGCTGCTATTCTCTATAATATACACAGTGACTGCTATTCTCTATAATATACACAGTGACTGCTATTCTCTATAATATACACAGTGACTGCTATTCTCTATAATATACACAGTGACTGCTATTATCTATAATATACACAGGGACTGCTCTTCTCTATAATATACACAGGGACTGCTATTATCTATAATATACACAGGGACTGCTATTCTCTATAATATACACAGGGACTGCTATTCTCTATAATATACACAGGGACTGCTATTATCTATAATATACACAGGAGCTGCTATTCTCTATAATATACACAGTGACTGCTATTCTCTATAATATACACAGTGACTGCTATTCTCTATAATATACACAGTGACTGCTATTATCTATAATATACACAGGGACTGCTCTTCTCTATAATATACACAGGGACTGCTATTATCTATAATATACACAGGGACTGCTATTCTCTATAATATACACAGGGACTGTTATTATCTATAATATACACAGGGACTGTTATTATCTATAATATACACAGTGACTGTTATTCTCTATAATATACACAGGGACTGCTATTCTCTATAATATACACAATGACTGCTATTCTCTATAATATACACAGGGACTGTTATTATCTATAATATACACAGGGACTGTTATTATCTATAATATACACAGTGACTGTTATTCTCTATAATATACACAGGGACTGCTATTATCTATAATATACACAGTGACTGCTATTCTCGATAATATACACAGGGGCTGCTATTCTCTATAATATACACAGGGACTGTTATTATCTATAATATACACAGGGACTGTTATTATCTATAATATACACAGTGACTGTTATTCTCTATAATATACACAGGGACTGCTATTATCTATAATATACACAGTGACTGCTATTCTCTATAATATACACAGTGACTGCTATTCTCTATAATATACACAGGGACTGCTATTATCTATAATATACACAGGGACTGTTATTATCTATAATATACACAGTGACTGTTATTCTCTATAATATACACAGGGACTGCTATTATCTATAATATACACAGTGACTGCTATTCTCGATAATATACACAGGGGCTGCTATTCTCTATAATATACACAGGGACTGTTATTATCTATAATATACACAGTGACTGCTATTCTCTATAATATACACAGGGAATGCTATTCTCTATAATATACACAGTGACTGCTATTCTCTATAATATACACAGGGACTGCTATTATCTATAATATACACAGTGACTGCTATTCTCGATAATATACACAGGGGCTGCTATTCTCTATAATATACACAGGGACTGTTATTATCTATAATATACACTGTGACTGCTATTATCTATAATATACACAGGGACTGCTATTATCTATAATATACACAGGGACTGCTATTCTCTATAATATACACAGGGACTGCTATTCTCGATAATATACACAGGGGCTGCTATTATCTATAATATACACAGGGACTGCTATTCTCTATAATATACACAGGGGCTGCTATTATCTATAATATACACAGGGACTGCTATTCTCTATAATATACACAGGGACTGCTATTCTCTATAATATACACAGGGACTGCTATTCTCTATAATATACACAGTGACTGCTATTCTCTATAATATACACAGTGACTGCTATTATCTATAATATACACAGGGACTGCTATTCTCTATAATATACACAGGGACTGCTGTTCTCTATAATATACACAGGGACTGCTATTCTCTATAATATACACAGGGACTGCTATTCTCTATAATATACACAGAGACTGCTATTCTCTATAATATACACAGGGACTGCTATTCTCTATAATATACACAGGGACTGCTATTCTCTATAATATACACAGGGACTGCTATTATCTATAATATACACAGGGACTGTTATTATCTATAATATACACAGGGACTGCTATTATCTATAATATACACAGGGACTGCTATTCTCTATAATATACACAGAGACTGCTATTCTCTATAATATACACAGGGACTGCTATTCTCTATAATATACACAGGGACTGCTATTCTCTATAATATACACAGGGACTGTTATTATCTATAATATACACAGTGACTGCTATTATCTATAATATACACAGGGACTGCTATTATCTATAATATACACAGGGACTGCTATTCTCTATAATATACACAGGGACTGCTATTCTCGATAATATACACAGGGGCTGCTATTATCTATAATATACACAGGGACTGCTATTCTCTATAATATACACAGGGGCTGCTATTATCTATAATATACACAGGGACTGCTATTCTCTATAATATACACAGGGACTGCTATTCTCTATAATATACACAGGGACTGCTATTCTCTATAATATACACAGTGACTGCTATTCTCTATAATATACACAGTGACTGCTATTATCTATAATATACACAGGGACTGCTATTCTCTATAATATACACAGGGACTGCTGTTCTCTATAATATACACAGGGACTGCTATTCTCTATAATATACACAGGGACTGCTATTCTCTATAATATACACAGAGACTGCTATTCTCTATAATATACACAGGGACTGCTATTCTCTATAATATACACAGGGACTGCTATTCTCTATAATATACACAGGGACTGCTATTATCTATAATATACACAGGGACTGTTATTATCTATAATATACACAGGGACTGCTATTATCTATAATATACACAGGGACTGCTATTCTCTATAATATACACAGGGACTGCTATTATCTATAATATACACAGTGACTGCTATTATCTATAATATACACAGGGACTGCTATTCTCAATAATATACACAGGGACTGCTATTATCTATAATATACACAGGGACTGCTATTCTCTATAATATACACAGGGACTGCTATTATCTATAATATACACAGGGACTGTTATTATCTATAATATACACAGGGACTGCTATTATCTATAATATACACAGGGACTGCTATTATCTATAATATACACAGGGGCTGCTATTCTCTATAATATACACAGGGACTGCTATTATCTAAAATATACACAGGGACTGTTATTATCTATAATATACACAGGGACTGCTATTATCTATAATATACACAGGGACTGCTATTATCTATAATATACACAGGGACTGTTATTATCTATAATATACACAGTGACTGCTATTCTCTATAATATACACAGGGACTGCTATTATCTATAATATACACAGGGGCTGCTATTCTCTATAATATACACAGGGACTGCTATTATCTATAATATACACAGGGACTGTTATTATCTATAATATACACAGTGACTGCTATTCTCTATAATATACACAGGGACTGCTATTATCTATAATATACACAGGGACTGCTATTATCTATAATATACACAGTGACTGCTATTCTCTATAATATACACAGGGACTGCTATTATCTATAATATACACAGGGACTGTTATTATCTATAATATACACAGTGACTGCTATTCTCTATAATATACACAGGGACTGCTATTCTCTATAATATACACAGGGGCTGCTATTCTCTATAATATACACAGGAACTGCTATTATCTATAATATACACAGGGACTGTTATTATCTATAATATACACAGGGACTGCTATTATCTATAATATACACAGGGACTGCTATTCTCTATAATATACACAGGGACTGCTATTATCTATAATATACACAGGGACTGTTAATCTCTATAATATACACAGGGACTGCTATTCTCTATAATATACACAGGGACTGCTATTCTCTATAATATACACAGGGGCTGCTATTCTCTATAATATACACAGGGGCTGCTATTCTCTATAATATACACAGGGACTGCTATTCTCTATAATATACACAGGGGCTGCTATTCTCTATAATATACACAGGGACTGCTATTCTCTATAATATACACAGGGGCTGCTATTCTCTATAATATACACAGGGACTGCTATTCTCTATAATATACACAGGGGCTGCTATTCTCTATAATATACACAGTGACTGCTATTATCTATAATATACACAGTGACTGCTATTATCTATAATATACACAGGGGCTGCTATTCTCTATAATATACACAGGAACTGCTATTATCTATAATATACACAGGGACTGTTATTATCTATAATATACACAGGGACTGCTATTATCTATAATATACACAGGGACTGCTATTCTCTATAATATACACAGGGACTGCTATTATCTATAATATACACAGGGACTGTTAGTATCTATAATATACACAGGGACTGCTATTCTCTATAATATACACTGGGACTGCTATTCTCTATAATATACACAGGGACTGCTATTCTCTATAATATACACTGGGACTGCTGTTCTCTATAATATATACAGGGACTGCTATTCTCTATAATATACACAGGGACTGCTATTCTCTATAATATACACAGGGACTGCTATTCTCTATAATATACACAGGGACTGCTATTCTCTATAATATACACTGGGACTGCTATTCTCTATAATATACACAGGGACTGCTATTCTCTATAATATACACAGGGACTGCTATTCTCTATAATATACACAGGGACTGCTATTATCTATAATATACACAGGGACTGTTATTATCTATAATATACACAGGGACTGCTATTCTCTATAATATACACAGGGACTGCTATTCTCTATAATATACACAGGGACTGCTATTCTCTATAATATACACAGGGGCTGCTATTCTCTATAATATACACAGGGACTGCTATTCTCTATAATATACACAGGGACTGCTATTCTCTATAATATACACAGGGACTGCTATTCTCTATAATATACACAGGGACTGCTATTATCTATAATATACACAGGGACTGCTATTCTCTATAATATACACAGGGACTGCTATTCTCTATAATATACACAGGGACTGCTATTCTCTATAATATACACAGGGACTGCTTTTATCTATAATATACACAGGGACTGCTATTATCTATAATATACACAGTGACTGCTATTCTCTATAATATACACAGGGACTGCTATTATCTATAATATACACAGGGACTGCTATTATCTATAATATACACAGTGACTGCTATTCTCTATAATATACACAGGGGCTGCTATTATCTATAATATACACAGGGACTGCTATTCTCTATAATATACACAGGGGCTGCTATTATCTATAATATACACAGGGACTGCTATTCTCTATAATATACACAGGGACTGCTATTCTCTATAATATACACAGGGGCTGCTATTATCTATAATATACACAGTGACTGCTATTATCTATAATATACACAGTGACTGCTATTCTCTATAATATACACAGGGACTGCTATTCACTATAATATACACAGGGACTGCTATTCTCTATAATATACACAGGGACTGCTATTCTCTATAATATACACAGGGACTGCTATTCTCTATAATATACACAGGGACTGCTATTCTCTATAATATACACAGGGGCTGCTATTCTCTATAATGTACACAGGGACTGCTATTCTCTATAATATACACAGGGGCTGCTATTCTCTATAATATACACAGGGACTGTTATTATCTATAATATAAACAAGGACTGCTATTCTCTATAATATACACAGGGACTGCTATTCTCTATAATATACACAGGGACTGCTATTATCTATAATATACACAGGGACTGCTATTCTCTATAATATACACGGGGACTGCTATTCTCTATAATATACACAGTGACTGCTATTATCTATAATATACACAGGGACTGCTATTCTCTATAATATACACAGGGACTGCTATTCTCTATAATATACACAGTGACTGCTATTCTCTATAATATACACAGGGACTGCTATTCTCTATAATATACACAGGGACTGCTATTATCTATAATATACACAGGGACTGCTATTCTCTATAATATACACAGGGGCTGCTATTCTCTATAATATACACAGGGACTGCTATTCTCTATAATATACACAGGGGCTGCTATTCTCTATAATATACACAGGGACTGTTATTATCTATAATATACACAAGGACTGCTATTCTCTATAATATACACAGGGACTGCTATTCTCTATAATATACACAGGGACTGCTATTCTCTATAATATACACAGGGACTGTTAATCTCTATAATATACACAGGGACTGCTATTATCTATAATATACACAGGGACTGCTATTCTCTATAATATACACAGTGACTGCTATTATCTATAATATACACAGTGACTGCTATTATCTATAATATACACAGTGACTGCTATTCTCTATAATATACACAGGGACTGCTATTCTCTATAATATACACAGGGACTGCTATTCTCTATAATATACACAGGGACTGCTATTCTCTATAATATACACAGTGACTGCTATTCTCTATAATATACACAGGGGCTGCTATTCTCTATAATATACACAGGGACTGTTATTATCTATAATATACACAGGGGCTGCTATTCTCTATAATATACACAGTGACTGCTATTATCTATAATATACACAGGGACTGTTATTCTCTATAATATACACTGGGGCTGCTATTCTCTATAATATACACAGTGACTGCTATTCTCTATAATATACACAGTGACTGCTATTCTCTATAATATACACAGGGACTGCTATTCACAATAATATACACAGGGGCTGCTATTCTCTATAATATACACAGGGACTGCTATTCTCTATAATATACACAGGGGCTGCTATTCTCTATAATATACACAGGGGCTGCTATTCTCTATAATATACACAGGGACTGCTATTCTCTATAATATACACAGTGACTGCTATTATCTATAATATACACAGGGGCTGCTATTCTCTATAATATACACAGTGATTGCTATTATCTATAATATACACAGGGGCTGCTATTCTCTATAATATACACAGGGACTGCTATTCTCTATTATATACACAAGGACTGCTATTCTCTATAATATACACAGGGACTGCTATTCTCTATAATATACACAGGGACTGCTATTCTCTATAATATACACAGGGACTGCTATTCTCTATTATATACACAAGGACTGCTATTCTCTATAATATACACAGGGACTGCTATTCTCTATAATATATACAGTGACTGCTATTCTCCATAATATACACAGGGACTGCTATTCTCTATAATATCCACAGTGACTGCTTTTATCTATAATATACACAGGGACTGCTATTCTCTATAATATACACAGGGACTGCTATTCTCTATTATATACACAAGGACTGCTATTCTCTATAATATACACAGGGACTGCTATTCTCTATAATATACACAGGGACTGCTATTCTCTATAATATACACGGGGACTGCTATTCTCTATAATATACACAGTGACTGCTATTATCTATAATATACACAGGGGCTGCTATTCTCTATAATGTACACAGGGGCTGCTATTCTCTATAATATACACAGTGACTGCTATTATCTGTAATATACACAGTGACTGCTATTATCTATAATATACACAGGGACTGCTATTCTCTATAATATACACAGTGACTGCTATTCTCTATAATATACACAGAGACTGCTATTCTCTATAATATACACAGGGACTGCTATTCTCTATAATATACACAGGGACTGCTATTATCTATAATATACACAGTGACTGCTATTCTCTATAATATACACAGTGACTGCTATTCTCTATAATATACACAGAGACTGCTATTCTCTATAATATACACTGTGACTGCTATTCTCTATAATATACACAGGGACTGCTATTATCTATAATATACACAGTGACTGCTATTCTCTATAATAGACACAGTGACTGCTATTCTCTATAATATACACAGGGACTGCTATTATCTATAATATACACAGGGGCTGCTATTCTCTATAATATACACAGGGACTGCTATTCTCTATAATATACACAGGGACTGCTATTATCTATAATATACACAGGGACTGCTATTCTCTATAATATACACAGTGACTGCTATTATCTATAATATACACAGGGACTGCTATTCTCTATAATATACACAGGGGCTGTTATTATCTATAATATACACAGTGACTGCTATTATCTATAATATACACAGAGACTGCTATTCACTATAATATACACAGGGACTGCTATTATCTATAATATACACAGGGGCTGCTATTCTCTATAATGTACACAGGGGCTGCTATTCTCTATAATATACACAGGGACTGCTATTCTCTATAATATACACAGGGACTGCTATTCTCTATAATATACACAGGGACTGCTATTCTCTATAATATACACAGGGACTGCTATTCTCTATAATATACACAGTGACTGCTATTCACTATAATATACACAGGGACTGCTATTCTCTATAATATACACAGGGACTGCTATTCTCTATAATATACACAGAGACTGCTATTATCTATAATATACACAGGGACTGCTATTCTCTATAATATACACAGTGACTGCTATTCTCTATAATATACACAGTGACTGCTATTCTCTATAATATACACAGTGACTGCTATTCTCTATAATATACATAGGGGTTGCTATTATCTATAATATACACAGGGACTGTTAATCTCTATAATATACACAGTGACTGCTATTCTCTATAATATACACAGGGACTGTTATTCTCTATAATATACACAGTGACTGTTATTCTCTATAATATACACAGGGGCTGCTATTATCTATAATATACACAGGGACTGTTAATCTCTATAATATACACAGTGACTGCTATTCTCTATAATATACACAGTGACTGCTATTCTCTATAATATACACAGTGACTGCTATTCTCTATAATATACACAGGGGCTGCTATTATCTATAATATACACAGGAGCTGCTATTCTCTATAATATACACAGGGACTGCTATTCTCTATTCTATATACAGTGACTGCTATTCTCTATAATATACACAGGGGCTGCTATTCTCTATAATATACACAGTGACTGCTATTCTCTCTAATATACACAGTGACTGCTATTCTCTATAATATACACAGGGACTGTTAATCTCTATAATATACACAGGGACTGCTATTATCTATAATATACACAGGAGCTGCTATTCTCTATAATATACACAGTGACTGCTATTCTCTATAATATACACAGGGACTGCTATTATCTATAATATACACAGTGACTGCTATTATCTATAATATACACAGGGGCTGCTATTATCTATAATATACACAGGGACTGTTAATCTCTATAATATACACAGGGACTGTTAATCTCTATAATATACATAGGGGCTGCTATTATCTATAATATACACAGGGACTGCTATTCTCTATAATATACACAGGGACTGTTATTATCTATAATATACACAGTGACTGCTATTCTCTATAATATACACAGGGGCTGCTATTCTCTATAATATACACAGGGACTGTTATTCTCTATAATATACACAGAGACTGCTATTATCTATAATATACACAGGGACTGCTATTCTCTATAATATACACAGTGACTGCTATTCTCTATAATATACACAGTGACTGCTATTCTCTATAATATACACAGGGACTGCTATTCTCTATAATATACACAGGGACTGCTATTCTCTATAATATACACAGGGACTGCTATTCTCTATAATATACACAGGGACTGCTATTCTCTATAATATACACAGGGACTGCTATTATCTATAATATACACAGTGACTGCTATTCTCTATAATATACACAGGGACTGCTATTCTCTATAATATACACACAGGGACTGCTATTCTCTATAATATACACAGGGGCTGCTATTCACTATAATATGCACAGTGACTGCTACACTCTATAATATACACAGGGGCTGCTACACTCTATAATATACACAGGGACTGCTATTCTCTATAATATACACAGGGACTGCTATTCTCTATAATATACACAGGGACTGCTATTATCTATAATATACACAGGGACTGCTATTCTCTATAATATACACGGGGACTGCTATTCTCTATAATATACACAGTGACTGCTATTATCTATAATATACACAGGGACTGCTATTCTCTATAATATACACAGGGACTGCTATTCTCTATAATATACACAGTGACTGCTATTCTCTATAATATACACAGGGACTGCTATTATCTATAATATACACAGGGACTGCTATTCTCTATAATATACACGGGGACTGCTATTCTCTATAATATACACAGTGACTGCTATTATCTATAATATACACAGGGACTGCTATTCTCTATAATATACACAGGGACTGCTATTCTCTATAATATACACAGTGACTGCTATTCTCTATAATATACACAGGGACTGCTATTCTCTATAATATACACAGGGACTGCTATTATCTATAATATACACAGGGACTGCTATTCTCTATAATATACACAGGGGCTGCTATTCTCTATAATATACACAGGGACTGCTATTCTCTATAATATACACAGGGGCTGCTATTCTCTATAATATACACAGGGACTGTTATTATCTATAATATACACAAGGACTGCTATTCTCTATAATATACACAGGGACTGCTATTCTCTATAATATACACAGGGACTGCTATTCTCTATAATATACACAGGGACTGTTAATCTCTATAATATACACAGGGACTGCTATTATCTATAATATACACAGGGACTGCTATTCTCTATAATATACACAGTGACTGCTATTATCTATAATATACACATTGACTGCTATTATCTATAATATACACAGTGACTGCTATTCTCTATAATATACACAGGGACTGCTATTCTCTATAATATACACAGGGACTGCTATTCTCTATAATATACACAGGGACTGCTATTCTCTATAATATACACAGTGACTGCTATTCTCTATAATATACACAGGGGCTGCTATTCTCTATAATATACACAGGGACTGTTATTATCTATAATATACACAGGGGCTGCTATTCTCTATAATATACACAGTGACTGCTATTATCTATAATATACACAGGGACTGTTATTCTCTATAATATACACTGGGGCTGCTATTCTCTATAATATACACAGTGACTGCTATTCTCTATAATATACACAGTGACTGCTATTCTCTATAATATACACAGGGACTGCTATTCTCAATAATATACACAGGGGCTGCTATTCTCTATAATATACACAGGGACTGCTATTCTCTATAATATACACAGGGGCTGCTATTCTCTATAATATACACAGGGGCTGCTATTCTCTATAATATACACAGGGACTGCTATTCTCTATAATATACACAGTGACTGCTATTATCTATAATATACACAGGGGCTGCTATTCTCTATAATATACACAGTGATTGCTATTATCTATAATATACACAGGGGCTGCTATTCTCTATAATATACACAGGGACTGCTATTCTCTATTATATACACAAGGACTGCTATTCTCTATAATATACACAGGGACTGCTATTCTCTATAATATACACAGGGACTGCTATTCTCTATAATATACACAGGGACTGCTATTCTCTATTATATACACAAGGACTGCTATTCTCTATAATATACACAGGGACTGCTATTCTCTATAATATATACAGTGACTGCTATTCTCCATAATATACACAGGGACTGCTATTCTCTATAATATCCACAGTGACTGCTTTTATCTATAATATACACAGGGACTGCTATTCTCTATAATATACACAGGGACTGCTATTCTCTATTATATACACAAGGACTGCTATTCTCTATAATATACACAGGGACTGCTATTCTCTATAATATACACAGGGACTGCTATTCTCTATAATATACACGGGGACTGCTATTCTCTATAATATACACAGTGACTGCTATTATCTATAATATACACAGGGGCTGCTATTCTCTATAATGTACACAGGGGCTGCTATTCTCTATAATATACACAGTGACTGCTATTATCTGTAATATACACAGTGACTGCTATTATCTATAATATACACAGGGACTGCTATTCTCTATAATATACACAGTGACTGCTATTCTCTATAATATACACAGAGACTGCTATTCTCTATAATATACACAGGGACTGCTATTCTCTATAATATACACAGGGACTGCTATTATCTATAATATACACAGTGACTGCTATTCTCTATAATATACACAGTGACTGCTATTCTCTATAATATACACAGAGACTGCTATTCTCTATAATATACACAGTGACTGCTATTCTCTATAATATACACAGGGACTGCTATTATCTATAATATACACAGTGACTGCTATTCTCTATAATAGACACAGTGACTGCTATTCTCTATAATATACACAGGGACTGCTATTATCTATAATATACACAGGGGCTGCTATTCTCTATAATATACACAGGGACTGCTATTCTCTATAATATACACAGGGACTGCTATTATCTATAATATACACAGGGACTGCTATTCTCTATAATATACACAGTGACTGCTATTATCTATAATATACACAGGGACTGCTATTCTCTATAATATACACAGGGGCTGTTATTATCTATAATATACACAGTGACTGCTATTATCTATAATATACACAGAGACTGCTATTCACTATAATATACACAGGGACTGCTATTATCTATAATATCCACAGGGGCTGCTATTCTCTATAATGTACACAGGGGCTGCTATTCTCTATAATATACACAGGGACTGCTATTCTCTATAATATACACAGGGACTGCTATTCTCTATAATATACACAGGGACTGCTATTCTCTATAATATACACAGGGACTGCTATTCTCTATAATATACACAGTGACTGCTATTCACTATAATATACACAGGGACTGCTATTCTCTATAATATACACAGGGACTGCTATTCTCTATAATATACACAGAGACTGCTATTATCTATAATATACACAGGGACTGCTATTCTCTATAATATACACAGTGACTGCTATTCTCTATAATATACACAGTGACTGCTATTCTCTATAATATACACAGTGACTGCTATTCTCTATAATATACATAGGGGCTGCTATTATCTATAATATACACAGGGACTGTTAATCTCTATAATATACACAGTGACTGCTATTCTCTATAATATACACAGGGACTGTTATTCTCTATAATATACACAGTGACTGTTATTCTCTATAATATACACAGGGGCTGCTATTATCTATAATATACACAGGGACTGTTAATCTCTATAATATACACAGTGACTGCTATTCTCTATAATATACACAGTGACTGCTATTCTCTATAATATACACAGTGACTGCTATTCTCTATAATATACACAGGGGCTGCTATTATCTATAATATACACAGGAGCTGCTATTCTCTATAATATACACAGGGACTGCTATTCTCTATTCTATATACAGTGACTGCTATTCTCTATAATATACACAGGGGCTGCTATTCTCTATAATATACACAGTGACTGCTATTCTCTCTAATATACACAGTGACTGCTATTCTCTATAATATACACAGGGACTGTTAATCTCTATAATATACACAGGGACTGCTATTATCTATAATATACACAGGAGCTGCTATTCTCTATAATATACACAGTGACTGCTATTCTCTATAATATACACAGGGACTGCTATTATCTATAATATACACAGTGACTGCTATTATCTATAATATACACAGGGGCTGCTATTATCTATAATATACACAGGGACTGTTAATCTCTATAATATACACAGGGACTGTTAATCTCTATAATATACATAGGGGCTGCTATTATCTATAATATACACAGGGACTGCTATTCTCTATAATATACACAGGGACTGTTATTATCTATAATATACACAGGGGCTGTTAATCTCTATAATATACACAGGGGCTGCTATTCTCTATAATATACACAGGGACTGTTATTCTCTATAATATACACAGAGACTGCTATTATCTATAATATACACAGGGACTGCTATTCTCTATAATATACACAGTGACTGCTATTCTCTATAATATACACAGTGACTGCTATTCTCTATAATATACACAGGGACTGCTATTCTCTATAATATACACAGGGACTGCTATTCTCTATAATATACACAGTGACTGCTATTCTCTATAATATACACAGTGACTGCTATTCTCTATAATATACACAGTGACTGCTATTCACTATAATATACACAGGGACTGCTATTCTCTATAATATACACAGGGACTGCTATTCTCTATAATATACACAGAGACTGCTATTATCTATAATATACACAGGGACTGCTATTCTCTATAATATACACAGTGACTGCTATTCTCTATAATATACACAGTGACTGCTATTCTCTATAATATACACAGGGGCTGCTATTCTCTATAATATACACAGGGACTGCTATTCTCTATAATATACACAGGGGCTGCTATTCTCTATAATATACACAGGGACTGTTATTATCTATAATATACACAAGGACTGCTATTCTCTATAATATACACAGGGACTGCTATTCTCTATAATATACACAGGGACTGCTATTCTCTATAATATACACAGGGACTGTTAATCTCTATAATATACACAGGGACTGCTATTAACTATAATATACACAGGGACTGCTATTCTCTATAATATACACAGTGACTGCTATTATCTATAATATACACAGTGACTGCTATTATCTATAATATACACAGTGACTGCTATTCTCTATAATATACACAGGGACTGCTTTTCTCTATAATATACACAGGGACTGCTATTCTCTATAATATACACAGGGACTGCTATTCTCTATAATATACACAGTGACTGCTATTCTCTATAATATACACAGGGGCTGCTATTCTCTATAATATACACAGGGACTGTTATTATCTATAATATACACAGGGGCTGCTATTCTCTATAATATACACAGTGACTGCTATTATCTATAATATACACAGGGACTGTTATTCTCTATAATATACACAGGGGCTGCTATTCTCTATAATATACACAGTGACTGCTATTCTCTATAATATACACAGTGACTGCTATTCTCTATAATATACACAGGGACTGCTATTCTCAATAATATATACAGTGACTGCTATTCTCTATAATATACACAGTGACTGCTATTCTCTATAATATACACAGGGACTGCTATTCTCTATAATATATACAGTGACTGCTATTCTCCATAATATACACAGGGACTGCTATTCTCTATAATATCCACAGTGACTGCTTTTATCTATAATATACACAGGGGCTGCTATTCTCTATAATATACACAGGGACTGCTATTCTCTATTATATACACAAGGACTGCTATTCTCTATAATATACACAGGGACTGCTATTCTCTATAATATACACAGGGACTGCTATTCTCTATAATATACACGGGGACTGCTATTCTCTATAATATACACAGTGACTGCTATTATCTATAATATACACAGGGGCTGCTATTCTCTATAATGTACACAGGGGCTGCTATTCTCTATAATAGACACAGTGACTGCTATTCTCTATAATATACACAGGGACTGCTATTATCTATAATATACACAGTGACTGCTATTCTCTATAATAGACACAGTGACTGCTATTCTCTATAATATACACAGGGACTGCTATTATCTATAATATACACAGGGGCTGCTATTCTCTATAATATACACAGGGACTGCTATTCTCTATAATATACACAGGGACTGCTATTATCTATAATATACACAGGGACTGCTATTCTCTATAATATACACAGTGACTGCTATTATCTATAATATACACAGGGACTGCTATTCTCTATAATATACACAGGGGCTGTTATTATCTATAATATACACAGTGACTGCTATTATCTATAATATACACAGAGACTGCTATTCACTATAATATACACAGGGACTGCTATTATCTATAATATCCACAGGGGCTGCTATTCTCTATAATGTACACAGGGGCTGCTATTCTCTATAATATACACAGGGACTGCTATTCTCTATAATATACACAGGGACTGCTATTCTCTATAATATACACAGGGACTGCTATTCTCTATAATATACACAGGGACTGCTATTCTCTATAATATACACAGTGACTGCTATTCACTATAATATACACAGGGACTGCTATTCTCTATAATATACACAGGGACTGCTATTCTCTATAATATACACAGAGACTGCTATTATCTATAATATACACAGGGACTGCTATTCTCTATAATATACACAGTGACTGCTATTCTCTATAATATACACAGTGACTGCTATTCTCTATAATATACACAGTGACTGCTATTCTCTATAATATACATAGGGGCTGCTATTATCTATAATATACACAGGGACTGTTAATCTCTATAATATACACAGTGACTGCTATTCTCTATAATATACACAGGGACTGTTATTCTCTATAATATACACAGTGACTGTTATTCTCTATAATATACACAGGGGCTGCTATTATCTATAATATACACAGGGACTGTTAATCTCTATAATATACACAGTGACTGCTATTCTCTATAATATACACAGTGACTGCTATTCTCTATAATATACACAGTGACTGCTATTCTCTATAATATACACAGGGGCTGCTATTATCTATAATATACACAGGAGCTGCTATTCTCTATAATATACACAGGGACTGCTATTCTCTATTCTATATACAGTGACTGCTATTCTCTATAATATACACAGGGGCTGCTATTCTCTATAATATACACAGTGACTGCTATTCTCTCTAATATACACAGTGACTGCTATTCTCTATAATATACACAGGGACTGTTAATCTCTATAATATACACAGGGACTGCTATTATCTATAATATACACAGGAGCTGCTATTCTCTATAATATACACAGTGACTGCTATTCTCTATAATATACACAGGGACTGCTATTATCTATAATATACACAGTGACTGCTATTATCTATAATATACACAGGGGCTGCTATTATCTATAATATACACAGGGACTGTTAATCTCTATAATATACACAGGGACTGTTAATCTCTATAATATACATAGGGGCTGCTATTATCTATAATATACACAGGGACTGCTATTCTCTATAATATACACAGGGACTGTTATTATCTATAATATACACAGGGGCTGTTAATCTCTATAATATACACAGGGGCTGCTATTCTCTATAATATACACAGGGACTGTTATTCTCTATAATATACACAGAGACTGCTATTATCTATAATATACACAGGGACTGCTATTCTCTATAATATACACAGTGACTGCTATTCTCTATAATATACACAGTGACTGCTATTCTCTATAATATACACAGGGACTGCTATTCTCTATAATATACACAGGGACTGCTATTCTCTATAATATACACAGTGACTGCTATTCTCTATAATATACACAGTGACTGCTATTCTCTATAATATACACAGTGACTGCTATTCACTATAATATACACAGGGACTGCTATTCTCTATAATATACACAGGGACTGCTATTCTCTATAATATACACAGAGACTGCTATTATCTATAATATACACAGGGACTGCTATTCTCTATAATATACACAGTGACTGCTATTCTCTATAATATACACAGTGACTGCTATTCTCTATAATATACACAGGGGCTGCTATTCTCTATAATATACACAGGGACTGCTATTCTCTATAATATACACAGGGGCTGCTATTCTCTATAATATACACAGGGACTGTTATTATCTATAATATACACAAGGACTGCTATTCTCTATAATATACACAGGGACTGCTATTCTCTATAATATACACAGGGACTGCTATTCTCTATAATATACACAGGGACTGTTAATCTCTATAATATACACAGGGACTGCTATTAACTATAATATACACAGGGACTGCTATTCTCTATAATATACACAGTGACTGCTATTATCTATAATATACACAGTGACTGCTATTATCTATAATATACACAGTGACTGCTATTCTCTATAATATACACAGGGACTGCTTTTCTCTATAATATACACAGGGACTGCTATTCTCTATAATATACACAGGGACTGCTATTCTCTATAATATACACAGTGACTGCTATTCTCTATAATATACACAGGGGCTGCTATTCTCTATAATATACACAGGGACTGTTATTATCTATAATATACACAGGGGCTGCTATTCTCTATAATATACACAGTGACTGCTATTATCTATAATATACACAGGGACTGTTATTCTCTATAATATACACAGGGGCTGCTATTCTCTATAATATACACAGTGACTGCTATTCTCTATAATATACACAGTGACTGCTATTCTCTATAATATACACAGGGACTGCTATTCTCAATAATATATACAGTGACTGCTATTCTCTATAATATACACAGTGACTGCTATTCTCTATAATATACACAGGGACTGCTATTCTCTATAATATATACAGTGACTGCTATTCTCCATAATATACACAGGGACTGCTATTCTCTATAATATCCACAGTGACTGCTTTTATCTATAATATACACAGGGGCTGCTATTCTCTATAATATACACAGGGACTGCTATTCTCTATTATATACACAAGGACTGCTATTCTCTATAATATACACAGGGACTGCTATTCTCTATAATATACACAGGGACTGCTATTCTCTATAATATACACGGGGACTGCTATTCTCTATAATATACACAGTGACTGCTATTATCTATAATATACACAGGGGCTGCTATTCTCTATAATGTACACAGGGGCTGCTATTCTCTATAATATACACAGTGACTGCTATTATCTGTAATATACACAGTGACTGCTATTATCTATAATATACACAGGGACTGCTATTCTCTATAATATACACAGTGACTGCTATTCTCTATAATATACACAGAGACTGCTATTCTCTATAATATACACAGGGACTGCTATTCTCTATAATATACACAGGGACTGCTATTATCTATAATATACACAGTGACTGCTATTCTCTATAATATACACAGTGACTGCTATTCTCTATAATATACACAGAGACTGCTATTCTCTATAATATACACAGTGACTGCTATTCTCTATAATATACACAGGGACTGCTATTATCTATAATATACACAGTGACTGCTATTCTCTATAATAGACACAGTGACTGCTATTCTCTATAATATACACAGGGACTGCTATTATCTATAATATACACAGGGGCTGCTATTCTCTATAATATACACAGGGACTGCTATTCTCTATAATATACACAGGGACTGCTATTATCTATAATATACACAGGGACTGCTATTCTCTATAATATACACAGTGACTGCTATTATCTATAATATACACAGGGACTGCTATTCTCTATAATATACACAGGGGCTGTTATTATCTATAATATACACAGTGACTGCTATTATCTATAATATACACAGAGACTGCTATTCACTATAATATACACAGGGACTGCTATTATCTATAATATACACAGGGGCTGCTATTCTCTATAATGTACACAGGGGCTGCTATTCTCTATAATATACACAGGGACTGCTATTCTCTATAATATACACAGGGACTGCTATTCTCTATAATATACACAGGGACTGCTATTCTCTATAATATACACAGGGACTGCTATTCTCTATAATATACACAGTGACTGCTATTCACTATAATATACACAGGGACTGCTATTCTCTATAATATACACAGGGACTGCTATTCTCTATAATATACACAGAGACTGCTATTATCTATAATATACACAGGGACTGCTATTCTCTATAATATACACAGTGACTGCTATTCTCTATAATATACACAGTGACTGCTATTCTCTATAATATACACAGTGACTGCTATTCTCTATAATATACATAGGGGCTGCTATTATCTATAATATACACAGGGACTGTTAATCTCTATAATATACACAGTGACTGCTATTCTCTATAATATACACAGGGACTGTTATTCTCTATAATATACACAGGGGCTGCTATTATCTATAATATACACAGGGACTGTTAATCTCTATAATATACACAGTGACTGCTATTCTCTATAATATACACAGGGGCTGCTATTCTCTATAATATACACAGTGACTGCTATTCTCTATAATATACACAGGGGCTGCTATTATCTATAATATACACAGGAGCTGCTATTCTCTATAATATACACAGGGACTGCTATTCTCTATTCTATATACAGTGACTGCTATTCTCTATAATATACACAGGGGCTGCTATTCTCTATAATATACACAGTGACTGCTATTCTCTCTAATATACACAGTGACTGCTATTCTCTATAATATACACAGGGACTGTTAATCTCTATAATATACACAGGGACTGCTATTATCTATAATATACACAGGAGCTGCTATTCTCTATAATATACACAGTGACTGCTATTCTCTATAATATACACAGGGACTGCTATTATCTATAATATACACAGTGACTGCTATTATCTATAATATACACAGTGACTGCTATTCTCTATAATATACACAGGGGCTGCTATTATCTATAATATACACAGGGACTGTTAATCTCTATAATATACACAGGGACTGTTAATCTCTATAATATACATAGGGGCTGCTATTATCTATAATATACACAGGGACTGCTATTCTCTATAATATACACAGGGACTGTTATTATCTATAATATACACAGGGGCTGTTAATCTCTATAATATACACAGGGGCTGCTATTCTCTATAATATACACAGGGACTGTTATTATCTATAATATACACAGGGACTGCTATTCTCTATAATATACACAGGGACTGTTATTATCTATAATATACACAGGGGCTGTTAATCTCTATAATATACACAGGGGCTGCTATTCTCTATAATATAAACAGGGGCTGCTATTCTCTATAATATACACAGGGACTGCTATTATCTATAATATACACAGGGACTGTTATTCTCTATAATATATACAGGGACTGCTATTCTCTATAATATACACAGTGACTGCTATTATCTATAATATACACAGGGACTGCTATTATCTATAATATACACAGGGGCTGCTATTCTCTATAATATACACAGGGACTGCTATTATCTATAATATACACAGGGACTGTTAATCTCTATAATATACACAGGGGCTGCTATTCTCTATAATATAAACAGGGGCTGCTATTCTCTATAATATACACAGGGACTGTTAATCTCTATAATATACACAGGGACTGTTAATCTCTATAATATACACAGGGGCTGTTAATCTCTATAATATACACAGGGACTGTTAATCTCTATAATATACACAGGGGCTGTTAATCTCTATAATATACACAGGGGCTGCTACACTCTATAATATACACAGGGACTGCTATTCTCTATAATATACACAGGGGCTGTTAATCTTTATAATATACACAGGGACTGTTAATCTGTATAATATACACAGGGACTGCTATTCTCTATAATATACACAGGGACTGTTAATCTCTATAATATACACAGGGGCTGTTAATCTCTATAATATACAAAGGGGCTGCTACACTCTATAATATACACAGGGACTGCTATTCTCGATAATATACACAGGGACTGCTATTCTCTATAATATACACAGTGACTGCTATTCTCTATAATATACACAGTGACTGCTAATCTCTATAATATACACAGGGGCTGCTATTATCTATAATATACACAGTGACTGCTATTATCTATAATATACACAGGGGCTGTTATTCTCTATAATATACACAGGGACTGCTATTATCTATAATATACACAATGACTGCTATTCTCTATAATATACACAGGGACTGCTATTATCTATAATATACACAGGGACTGCTATTCTCTATAATATACACAGTGACTGCTATTCTCTATAATATACACAGGGGCTGCTATTCTATAATATACACAGGGACTGCTATTCTCTATAATATACACAGGGACTGTTAATCTCTATAATATACACAGTGAATGCTATTCTCTATAATATACACAGGGACTGTTATTCTCTATAATATACACAGTGACTGCTATTCTCTATAATATACACAGGGACTGCTATTCTCTATAATATACACAGGGTCTGCTATTCTCTATAATATACACAGGGACTGCTATTCTCTATAATATACACACGGACTGCTATTCTCTATAATATACACAGTGACTGCTATTCTCTATAATATATACAGGGGCTGCTATTCTATAATATACACAGGGACTGCTATTCTCTATAATATACACAGGGACTGCTATTCTCTATAATATACACAGGGACTGCTATTCTCTATTATATACACAAGGACTGCTATTCTCTATAATATACACAGGGACTGCTATTCTCTATAATATACACAGTGACTGCTATTCTCCATAATATACACAGGGACTGCTATTCTCTATAATATCCACAGTGACTGCTTTTATCTATAATATACACAGGGGCTGCTATTCTCTATAATATACACAGGGACTGCTATTATCTGTAATATACACAGTGACTGCTATTATCTATAATATACACAGGGACTGCTATTCTCTATAATATACACAGTGACTGCTATTCTCTATAATATACACAGAGACTGCTATTCTCTATAATATACACAGGGACTGCTATTCTCTATAATATACACAGGGACTGCTATTATCTATAATATACACAGTGACTGCTATTCTCTATAATATACACAGTGACTGCTATTCTCTATAATATACACAGAGACTGCTATTCTCTATAATATACACAGTGACTGCTATTCTCTATAATATACACAGGGACTGCTATTATCTATAATATACACAGTGACTGCTATTCTCTATAATAGACACAGTGACTGCTATTCTCTATAATATACACAGGGACTGCTATTATCTATAATGTACACAGGGGCTGCTATTCTCTATAATATACACAGGGACTGCTATTCTCTATAATATACACAGGGACTGCTATTATCTATAATATACACAGGGACTGCTATTCTCTATAATATACACAGTGACTGCTATTATCTATAATATACACAGGGACTGCTATTCTCTATAATATACACAGGGGCTGTTATTATCTATAATATACACAGTGACTGCTATTATCTATAATATACACAGAGACTGCTATTCACTATAATATACACAGGGACTGCTATTATCTATAATATACACAGGGGCTGCTATTCTCTATAATGTACACAAGGGCTGCTATTCTCTATAAGATACACAGGGACTGCTATTCTCTATAATATACACAGGGACTGCTATTCTCTATAATATACACAGGGACTGCTATTCTCTATAATATACACAGGGACTGCTATTCTCTATAATATACACAGTGACTGCTATTCACTATAATATACACAGGGACTGCTATTCTCTATAATATACACAGGGACTGCTATTCTCTATAATATACACAGAGACTGCTATTCTCTATAATATACACAGGGACTGCTATTCTCTATAATATACACAGTGACTGCTATTCTCTATAATATACACAGTGACTGCTATTCTCTATAATATACATAGGGGCTGCTATTATCTATAATATACACAGGGACTGTTAATCTCTATAATATACACAGTGACTGCTATTCTCTATAATATACACAGGGACTGTTATTCTCTATAATATACACAGTGACTGTTATTCTCTATAATATACACAGGGGCTGCTATTATCTATAATATACACAGGGACTATTAATCTCTATAATATACACAGTGACTGCTATTCTCTATAATATACACAGGGGCTGCTATTCTCTATAATATACACAGTGACTGCTATTCTCTATAATATACACAGTGACTGCTATTCTCTATAATATACACAGGGGCTGCTATTCTCTATAATATACACAGTGACTGCTATTCTCTATAATATACACAGTGACTGCTATTCTCTATAATATACACAGTGACTGCTATTCTCTATAATATATACAGGGGCTGCTATTATCTATAATATACACAGGAGCTGCTATTCTCTATAATATACACAGGGACTGCTATTCTCTATTCTATATACAGTGACTGCTATTCTCTATAATATACACAGGGGCTGCTATTCTCTATAATATACACAGTGACTGCTATTCTCTCTAATATACACAGTGACTGCTATTCTCTATAATATACACAGGGACTGTTAATCTCTATAATATACACAGGGACTGTTATTATCTATAATATACACAGGAGCTGCTATTCTCTATAATATACACAGTGACTGCTATTCTCTATAATATACACAGGGACTGCTATTATCTATAATATACACAGTGACTGCTATTATCTATAATATACACAGTGACTGCTATTCTCTATAATATACACAGGGGCTGCTATTATCTATAATATACACAGGGACTGTTAATCTCTATAATATACACAGGGACTGTTAATCTCTATAATATACACAGGGACTGCTATTATCTATAATATACACAGGGACTGCTATTCTCTATAATATACACAGGGACTGTTATTATCTATAATATACACAGGGGCTGTTAATCTCTATAATATACACAGGGGCTGCTATTCTCTATAATATACACAGGGACTGTTATTATCTATAATATACACAGGGACTGCTATTCTCTATAATATACACAGGGACTGTTATTATCTATAATATACACAGGGGCTGTTAATCTCTATAATATACACAGGGGCTGCTATTCTCTATAATATAAACAGGGGCTGCTATTCTCTATAATATACACAGGGACTGCTATTATCTATAATATACACAGGGACTGTTATTCTCTATAATATATACAGGGACTGCTATTCTCTATAATATACACAGTGACTGCTATTATCTATAATATACACAGGGACTGCTATTATCTATAATATACACAGGGACTGCTATTCTCTATAATATACACAGGGGCTGCTATTCTCTATAATATACACAGGGACTGCTATTATCTATAATATACACAGGGACTGTTAATCTCTATAATATACACAGGGGCTGCTATTCTCTATAATATAAACAGGGGCTGCTATTCTCTATAATATACACAGGGACTGTTAATCTCTATAATATACACAGGGACTGTTAAACTCTATAATATACACAGGGGCTGTTAATCTCTATAATATACACAGGGACTGTTAATCTCTATAATATACACAGGGGCTGTTAATCTCTATAATATACACAGGGGCTGCTACACTCTATAATATACACAGGGACTGCTATTCTCTATAATATACACAGGGGCTGTTAATCTTTATAATATACACAGGGACTGTTAATCTGTATAATATACACAGGGACTGCTATTCTCTATAATATACACAGGGACTGTTAATCTCTATAATATACACAGGGACTGCTATTCTCTATAATATACACAGTGACTGCTATTCTCTATAATATACACAGTGACTGCTATTCTCTATAATATACACAGGGGCTGCTATTCTCTATAATATACACAGTGACTGCTATTCTCTATAATATACACAGTGACTGCTATTCTCTATAATATACACAGTGACTGCTATTCTCTATAATATATACAGGGGCTGCTATTATCTATAATATACACAGGAGCTGCTATTCTCTATAATATACACAGGGACTGCTATTCTCTATTCTATATACAGTGACTGCTATTCTCTATAATATACACAGGGGCTGCTATTCTCTATAATATACACAGTGACTGCTATTCTCTCTAATATACACAGTGACTGCTATTCTCTATAATATACACAGGGACTGTTAATCTCTATAATATACACAGGGACTGTTATTATCTATAATATACACAGGAGCTGCTATTCTCTATAATATACACAGTGACTGCTATTCTCTATAATATACACAGGGACTGCTATTATCTATAATATACACAGTGACTGCTATTATCTATAATATACACAGTGACTGCTATTCTCTATAATATACACAGGGGCTGCTATTATCTATAATATACACAGGGACTGTTAATCTCTATAATATACACTGGGACTGTTAATCTCTATAATATACACAGGGACTGCTATTATCTATAATATACACAGGGACTGCTATTCTCTATAATATACACAGGGACTGTTATTATCTATAATATACACAGGGGCTGTTAATCTCTATAATATACACAGGGGCTGCTATTCTCTATAATATACACAGGGACTGTTATTATCTATAATATACACAGGGACTGCTATTCTCTATAATATACACAGGGACTGTTATTATCTATAATATACACAGGGGCTGTTAATCTCTATAATATACACAGGGGCTGCTATTCTCTATAATATAAACAGGGGCTGCTATTCTCTATAATATACACAGGGACTGCTATTATCTATAATATACACAGGGACTGTTATTCTCTATAATATATACAGGGACTGCTATTCTCTATAATATACACAGTGACTGCTATTATCTATAATATACACAGGGACTGCTATTATCTATAATATACACAGGGACTGCTATTCTCTATAATATACACAGGGGCTGCTATTCTCTATAATATACACAGGGACTGCTATTATCTATAATATACACAGGGACTGTTAATCTCTATAATATACACAGGGGCTGCTATTCTCTATAATATAAACAGGGGCTGCTATTCTCTATAATATACACAGGGACTGTTAATCTCTATAATATACACAGGGACTGTTAATCTCTATAATATACACAGGGGCTGTTAATCTCTATAATATACACAGGGACTGTTAATCTCTATAATATACACAGGGGCTGTTAATCTCTATAATATACACAGGGGCTGCTACACTCTATAATATACACAGGGACTGCTATTCTCTATAATATACACAGGGGCTGTTAATCTTTATAATATACACAGGGACTGTTAATCTGTATAATATACACAGGGACTGCTATTCTCTATAATATACACAGGGACTGTTAATCTCTATAATATACACAGGGGCTGTTAATCTCTATAATATACAAAGGGGCTGCTACACTCTATAATATACACAGGGACTGCTATTCTCGATAATATACACAGGGACTGCTATTCTCTATAATATACACAGTGACTGCTATTCTCTATAATATACACAGTGACTGCTAATCTCTATAATATACACAGGGGCTGCTATTATCTATAATATACACAGTGACTGCTATTATCTATAATATACACAGGGGCTGTTATTCTCTATAATATACACAGGGACTGCTATTATCTATAATATACACAATGACTGCTATTCTCTATAATATACACAGGGACTGCTATTATCTATAATATACACAGGGACTGCTATTCTCTATAATATACACAGTGACTGCTATTCTCTATAATATACACAGGGGCTGCTATTCTATAATATACACAGGGACTGCTATTCTCTATAATATACACAGGGACTGTTAATCTCTATAATATACACAGTGACTGCTATTCTCTATAATATACACAGGGACTGTTATTCTCTATAATATACACAGTGACTGCTATTCTCTATAATATACACAGGGACTGCTATTCTCTATAATATACACAGGGTCTGCTATTCTCTATAATATACACAGGGACTGCTATTCTCTATAATATACACACGGACTGCTATTCTCTATAATATACACAGTGACTGCTATTCTCTATAATATACACAGGGGCTGCTATTCTATAATATACACAGGGACTGCTATTCTCTATAATATACACAGGGACTGTTAATCTCTATAATATACACAGTGACTGCTATTCTCTATAATATACACAGTGACTGCTGTTCTCTATAATATACACAGGGACTGCTATTCTCTATAATATACACAGGGGCTGCTATTCTCTATAATATACACAGGGACTGCTATTATCTATAATATACACAGGGACTGTTATTATCTATAATATACACAGGGACTGTTATTATCTATAATATACACAGGGGCTGTTATTCTCTATAATATTCACAGGGACTGTTAATCTCTATAATATACACAGGGACTGCTATTCTCTATAATATACACAGTGACTACTATTATCTATAATATACACAGGGGCTGTTAATCTCTATAATATACACAGGGGCTGCTATTCTCTATAATATACACAGGGACTACTATTATCTATAATATACACAGGGGCTGTTAATCTCTATAATATACACAGGGACTGCTATTATCTATAATATACACAGGGGCTGCTATTCTCTCTAATATTCACAGGGACTGTTAATCTCTATAATATACACAGGGACTGCTATTCTCTATAATATACACAGGGACTGCTATTCTCTATAATATACACAGGGACTGCTATTCTCTATAATATACACAGTGACTGCTATTATCTATAATATACACTGGGGCTGTTAATCTCTATAATATACACAGGGACTGTTAATCTCTATAATATACACAGGGACTGCTATTCTCTATAATATACACAGTGACTGCTATTATCTATAATATACACAGGGACTGCTATTATCTATAATATACACAGGGACTGTTATTATCTATAATATACACAGGGGCTGTTAATCTCTATAATATACACAGGGGCTGTTAATCTCTATAATATACACAGGGGCTGTTATTCTCTATAATATACACAGGGACTGCTATTCTCTATAATATACACAGGGACTGCTATTCTCTATAATATACACAGGGACTGCTATTCTCTATAATATACACAGGGGCTGTTAATCTCTATAATATACACAGGGACTGTTAATCTCTATAATATACACAGGGACTGTTAATCTCTATAATATACACAGGGACTGTTAATCTCTATAATATACACAGGGACTGCTATTCTCTATAATATACACAGGGACTGTTATTCTCTATAATATACACAGGGACTGCTATTCTCTATAATATACACAGGGACTGCTATTCTCTATAATATACACAGTGACTGCTATTCTCTATAATATACACAGTGACTGCTATTCTCTATAATATACACAGGGGCTGCTATTCTCTATAATATACACAGTGACTGCTATTATCTATAATATACACAGGGACTGCTATTCTCTATAATATACACAGGGACTGCTATTCTCTATAATATACACAGGGACTGCTATTCTCTATAATATACACAGTGACTGCTATTCTCTATAATATACACAGGGACTGTTATTCTCTATAATATACACAGTGACTGCTATTCTCTATAATATACACAGTGACTGCTATTCTCTATAATATACACAGGGACTGCTATTCTCTATAATAAACACAGTGACTGCTATTCTCTATAATATGCACAGGGACTGTTATTCTCTATAATATACACAGTGACTGCTATTCTCTATAATATACACAGGGACTGCTATTCTCTATAATATACACAGGGGCTGTTAATCTCTATAATATACACAGGGACTGCTATTCTCTATAATATACACAGTGACTGCTATTCTCTATAATATACACAGTGACTGCTATTCTCTATAATATACACAGGGACTGCTATTCTCTATAATATACACTGGGACTGCTATTCTCTATAATATACACAGGGACTGCTATTCTCTATAATATACACAGGGGCTGTTAATCTCTATAATATACACAGGGACTGCTATTCTCTATAATATACACAGGGACTGCTATTCTCTATAATATACACAGGGACTGCTATTCTCTATAATATACACAGGGACTGCTATTCTCTATAATATACACAGGGACTGCTATTCTCTATAATGTACACAGGGACTGCTATTCTCTATAATATACACTGGGACTGTTAATCTCTATAATATACACAGGAGCTGCTATTCTCCATAATATACACAGGGACTGTTATTCTCTATAATATACACAGGGACTGCTATTCTCTATAATATACACAGGGGCTGTTAATCTCTATAATATACACAGGGGCTGCTATTCTCTATAATATACACAGGGGCTGTTAATCTCTATAATATACACAGGGACTGCTATTCTCTATAATATACACAGGGGCTGTTAATCTCTATAATATACACAGGGGCTGCTATTCTCTATAATATACACAGGGACTGTTATTATCTATAATATACACAGGGACTGCTATTATCTATAATATACACAGGAGCTGCTATTCTCTATAATATACACAGGGACTGCTATTATCTATAATATACACAGGGACTGCTATTCTCTATAATATACACGGGGACTGCTATTCTCTATAATATACACAGTGACTGCTATTATCTATAATATACACAGGGGCTGTTAATCTCTATAATATACACAGGGACTGCTATTCTCTATAATATACACAGGGGCTGCTATTCTCTATAATATACACAGTGACTGCTGTTCTCTATAATATACACAGGGACTGCTATTCTCTATAATATACACAGTGACTGCTATTATCTATAATATACACAGGGGCTGTTAATCTCTATAATATACACAGGGGCTGCTATTCACTATAATATACACAGTGACTGCTATTATCTATAATATACACAGGGGCTGTTAATCTCTATAATATACACAGGGGCTGCTGTTCTCTATAATATACACAGTGACTGCTATTCTCTATAATATACACAGGGGCTGCTTTTCTCTATAATATACACAGGGACTGTTATTATCTATAATATACACAAGGACTGCTATTCTCTATAATATACACAGGGACTGCTATTCTCTATAATATACACAGGGACTGCTATTCTCTATAATATACACAGGGACTGTTATTATCTATAATATACACAGGGACTGCTATTCTCTATAATATACACAGTGACTGCTATTCTCTATAATATACACTGGGGCTTCTATTCTCTATAATATACACAGGGACTGTTATTATCTATAATATACACAAGGACTGCTATTCTCTATAATATACACAGGGACTGCTATTCTCTATAATATACACAGGGACTGCTATTCTCTATAATATACACAGGGACTGTTAATCTCTATAATATACACAGGGGCTGCTATTATCTATAATATACACAGGAGCTGCTATTCTCTATAATATACACAGGGGCTGCTATTATCTATAATATACACAGGAGCTGCTATTCTCTATAATATACACAGGGGCTGCTATTATCTATAATATACACAGGAGCTGCTATTCTCTATAATATACACAGGGGCTGCTATTATCTATAATATACACAGGAGCTGCTATTCTCTATAATATACACAGGGACTGCTATTCTCTATAATATACACAGGGACTGCTATTCTCTATAATATACACAGGGGCTGCTATTATCTATAATATACACAGGAGCTGCTATTCTCTATAATATACACAGGGGCTGCTATTCTCTATAATATACACAGGGACTGCTATTCTCTATAATATACACAGGGACTGCTATTCACTATAATATACACAGGAGCTGCTATTCTCTATAATATACACAGGGACTGCTATTCTCTATAATATACACTGGGACTGCTATTCTCTATAATATACACAGGGGCTGCTATTCTCTATTCTATATACAGTGACTGCTATTCTCTATAATATACACAGGGGCTGCTATTATCTATAATATACACAGGGACTGCTATTCTCTCGAATATACACAGGGACTGCTATTCTCTATAATATACACAGGGGCTGCTATTCTCTATAATATACACAGTGACTGCTATTCTCTATAATATACACAGGGACTGTTAATCTCTATAATATACACAGGGACTGCTATTATCTATAATATACACAGGAGCTGCTATTCTCTATAATATACACAGTGACTGCTATTCTCTATAATATACACAGGGGCTGCTATTATCTATAATATACACAGTGACTGCTATTCTCTATAATATACACAGGGACTGCTATTCTCTCTAATATACACAGGGACTGCTATTCTCTATAATATACACAGGGGCTGCTATTCTCTATAATATACACAGTGACTGCTATTCTCTATAATATACACAGGGACTACTATTCTCTATAATATACACAGTGACTGCTATTCTCTATAATATACACAGGGACTGTTAATCTCTATAATATACACAGGGACTGCTATTATCTATAATATACACAGGAGCTGCTATTCTCTATAATATACACAGTGACTGCTATTCTCTATAATATACACAGGGGCTGCTATTCTCTATAATATACACAGTGACTGCTATTCTCTATAATATACACAGGGACTGTTAATCTCTATAATATACACAGGGACTGCTATTATCTATAATATACACAGGAGCTGCTATTCTCTATAATATACACAGTGACTGCTATTCTCTATAATATACACAGGGACTGTTAATCTCTATAATATACACAGGGACTGCTATTATCTATAATATACACAGGGGCTGCTATTATCTATAATATACACAGTGACTGCTATTCTCTATAATATACACAGGGGCTGCTATTCTCTATCATATACACAGTGACTGCTATTCTCTATAATATACACAGGGACTGTTAATCTCTATAATATACACAGGGACTGCTATTATCTATAATATACACCGTGACTGCTATTCTCTATAATATACACAGGGACCGCTATTCTCTCTAATATACACAGGGACTGCTATTCTCTATAATATACACAGGGGCTGCTATTCTCTATCATATACACAGTGACTGCTATTCTCTATAATATACACAGTGACTGCTATTCTCTATAATATACACAGGGACTGCTATTCTCTATAATATACACAGGGACTGTTAATCTCTATAATATACACAGGGACAGCTATTATCTATAATATACACAGGAGCTGCTATTCTCTATAATATACACAGTGACTGCTATTCTCTATAATATACACAGGAGCTGCTATTCTCTATAATATACACAGTGACTGCTATTCTCTATAATATACACAGGGACTGCTATTCTCTATAATATACACAGGGACTGTTAATCTCTATAATATACACAGGGACTGCTATTATCTATAATATACACAGGAGCTGCTATTCTCTATAATATACACAGTGACTGCTATTCTCTATAATATACACAGGGGCTGCTATTATCTATAATATACACAGTGACTGCTATTCCCTATAATATACACAGGGGCTGCTATTATCTATAATATACACAGTGACTGCTATTATCTATAATATACACAGGGACTGCTATTATCTAGAATATACACAGTGACTGCTATTATCTATAATATACACAGTGACTGCTATTCTCTATAATATACACAGGGACTGCTATTCTCTCTAATATACACAGGGACTGCTATTCTCTATAATATACACAGGGGCTGCTATTCTCTATCATAGACACAGTGACTGCTATTCTCTATAATATACACAGGGACTGTTAATCTCTATAATATACACAGGGACTGCTATTATCTATAATATACACAGTGACTGCTATTCTCTATAATATACACAGGGACTGCTATTCTCTCTAATATACACAGGGACTGCTATTCTCTATAATATACACAGGGGCTGCTATTCTCTATCATATACACAGTGACTGCTATTCTCTATAATATACACAGTGACTGCTATTCTCTATAATATACACAGGGACTGCTATTCTCTATAATATACACAGGGACTGTTAATCTCTATAATATACACAGGGACAGCTATTATCTATAATATACACAGGAGCTGCTATTCTCTATAATATACACAGTGACTGCTATTCTCTATAATATACACAGGAGCTGCTATTCTCTATAATATACACAGTGACTGCTATTCTCTATAATATACACAGGGACTGCTATTCTCTATAATATACACAGGGACTGTTAATCTCTATAATATACACAGGGACTGCTATTATCTATAATATACACAGGAGCTGCTATTCTCTATAATATACACAGTGACTGCTATTCTCTATAATATACACAGGGGCTGCTATTATCTATAATATACACAGTGACTGCTATTCCCTATAATATACACAGGGGCTGCTATTATCTATAATATACACAGTGACTGCTATTATCTATAATATACACAGGGACTGCTATTATCTATAATATACACAGGAGCTGCTATTCTCTATAATATACACAGTGACTGCTATTCTCTATAATATACACAGGGACTGTTAATCTCTATAATATACACAGGGACTGTTAATCTCTATAATATACACAGGGGCTGCTATTATCTATAATATACACAGGAGCTGCTATTCTCTATAATATACACAGTGACTGCTATTCTCTATAATATACACAGGGACTGTTAATCTCTATAATATACACAGGGACTGTTAATCTCTATAATATACACAGGGGCTGCTATTATCTATAATATACACAGGGACTGCTATTATCTATAATATACACAGGGACTGTTATTCTCTATAATATATACAGGGACTGCTATTATCTATAATATACACAGTGACTGCTATTCTCTATAATATACACAGGGACTGCTATTATCTACAATATACACAGGGACTGCTATTATCTATAATATACACAGTGACTGCTATTATCTATAATATACACAGGGGCTGCTATTATCTATAATATACACAGGAGCTGCTATTCTCTATAATATACACAGTGACTGCTATTCTCTATAATATACACAGGAGCTGCTATTCTCTATAATATACACAGTGACTGCTATTCTCTATAATATACACAGGGACTGCTATTATCTATAATATACACAGGGACTGCTATTATCTATAATATACACAGGGACTGCTATTATCTATAATATACACAGTGACTGCTATTATCTATAATATACACAGTGACTGCTATTATCTATAATATACACAGGGGCTGCTATTATCTATAATATACACAGTGACTGCTATTATCTATAATATACACAGGGGCTGCTATTATCTATAATATACACAGGGACTGCTATTCTCTATAATATACACAGTGACTGCTATTATCTATAATATACACAGGGACTGCTATTCTCTATAATATACACAGTGACTGCTATTATCTATAATATACACAGGGGCTGCTATTATCTATAATATACACAGGGGCTGCTATTATCTATAATATACACAGTGACTGTTATTATCTATAATATACACAGGGACTGTTATTATCTATAATATACACAGGGGCTGCTATTATCTATAATATACACAGTGACTGCTATTCTCTATAATATACACAGTGACTGCTATTATCTATAATATACACAGGGACTGCTATTATCTATAATATACACAGGAGCTGCTATTCTCTATAATATACACAGTGACTGCTATTCTCTATAATATACACAGGGACTGTTAATCTCTATAATATACACAGGGACTGTTAATCTCTATAATATACACAGGGGCTGCTATTATCTATAATATACACAGGAGCTGCTATTCTCTATAATATACACAGTGACTGCTATTCTCTATAATATACACAGGGACTGCTATTATCTATAATATACACAGTGACTGCTATTATCTATAATATACACAGGGACTGCTATTCTCTATAATATACACAGGGACTGCTATTATCTATAATATACACAGGGACTGCTATTATCTATAATATACACAGTGACTGCTATTATCTATAATATACACAGGGGCTGCTATTATCTATAATATACACAGTGACTGCTATTATCTATAATATACACAGGGACTGCTATTCTCTATAATATACACAGGGACTGCAATTCTCTATAATATACACAGGGACTGCTATTATCTATAATATACACAGGGGCTGCTATTATCTATAATATACACAGGGGCTGCTATTATCTATAATATACACAGGGACTGCTATTATCTATAATATACACAGTGACTGCTATTATCTATAATATACACAGTGACTGCTATTCTCTATAATATACACAGGGGCTGCTATTATCTATAATATACACAGGGGCTGCTATTATCTATAATATACACAGGGGCTGCTATTATCTATAATATACACAGTGACTGCTATTCTCTATAATATACACAGGGACTGCTATTATCTATAATATACACAGGGGCTGCTATTATCTATAATATACACAGGGGCTGCTATTATCTATAATATACACAGTGACTGCTATTATCTATAATATACACTGGGACTGCTATTATCTATAATATACACAGTAGCTGTTATTCTCTATAATATACACAGTGACTGCTATTCTCTATAATATACACAGGGACTGCTATTATCTATAATATACACAGTGACTGCTATTATCTATAATATACACAGTGACTGCTATTATCTATAATATACACAGGGGCTGCTATTATCTATAATATACACAGTGACTGCTATTCTCTATAATATACACAGTGACTGCTATTATCTATAATATACACAGGGGCTGCTATTATCTATAATATACACAGTGACTGCTATTATCTATAATATACACAGGGGCTGCTATTATCTATAATATACACAGGAGCTGTTATTCTCTATAATATACACAGTGACTGCTATTCTCTATAATATACACAGGAGCTGCTATTCTCTATAATATACACAGTGACTGCTATTCTCTATAATATACACAGGGACTGCTATTCTCTATAATATACACAGGGACTGTTAATCTCTATAATATACACAGGGACTGCTATTATCTATAATATACACAGGAGCTGCTATTCTCTATAATATACACAGTGACTGCTATTCTCTATAATATACACAGGGACTGTTAATCTCTATAATATACACAGGGGCTGCTATTATCTATAATATACACAGTGACTGCTATTATCTATAATATACACAGGGGCTGCTATTATCTATAATATACACAGGAGCTGCTATTCTCTATAATATACACAGTGACTGCTATTCTCTATAATATACACAGGGACTGTTAATCTCTATAATATACACAGGGGCTGCTATTCTCTATAATATACACAGGGACTGTTAATCTCTATAATATACACAGGGACTGCTATTATCTATAATATACACAGGAGCTGCTATTCTCTATAATATACACAGTGACTGCTATTCTCTATAATATACACAGGGACTGTTATTATCTATAATATACACAGGGACTGCTATTATCTATAATATACACAGTGACTGCTATTATCTATAATATACACAGGGACTGCTATTATCTATAATATACACAGGGACTGCTATTATCTATAATATACACAGGAGCTGCTATTCTCTATAATATACACAGTGACTGCTATTCTCTATAATATACACAGGGACTGTTAATCTCTATAATATACACAGGGACTGTTAATCTCTATAATATACACAGGGGCTGCTATTATCTATAATATACACAGGAACTGCTATTCTCTATAATATACACAGTGACTGCTATTCTCTATAATATACACAGGGACTGTTAATCTCTATAATATACACAGGGACTGTTAATCTCTATAATATACACAGGGGCTGCTATTATCTATAATATACACAGGGACTGCTATTATCTATAATATACACAGGGACTGTTATTCTCTATAATATATACAGGGACTGCTATTATCTATAATATACACAGTGACTGCTATTCTCTATAATATACACAGGGACTGCTATTATCTATAATATACACAGGGACTGCTATTATCTATAATATACACAGGGACTGTTATTCTCTATAATATATACAGGGACTGCTATTATCTATAATATACACAGTGACTGCTATTCTCTATAATATACACAGGGACTGCTATTATCTATAATATACACAGCGACTGCTATTATCTGTAATATACACAGGGACTGCTATTATCTATAATATACACAGTGACTGCTATTATCTATAATATACACAGGGACTGCTATTATCTATAATATACACAGTGACTGCTATTATCTATAATATACACAGGGGCTGCTATTATCTATAATATACACAGGGACTGCTATTCTCTATAATATACACAGGAGCTGCTATTCTCTATAATATACACAGTGACTGCTATTCTCTATAATATACACAGGGACTGCTATTATCTATAATATACACAGGGACTGCTATTATCTATAATATACACAGGAGCTGCTATTCTCTATAATATACACAGTGACTGCTATTCTCTATAATATACAAAGGGACTGCTATTATCTATAATATACACAGGGACTGCTATTATCTATAATATACACAGGGACTGCTATTCTATAATATACACAGGGACTGTTAATCTCTATAATATACACAGGGACTGTTAATCTCTATAATATACACAGGGGCTGCTATTATCTATAATATACACAGGAGCTGCTATTCTCTATAATATACACAGTGACTGCTATTCTCTATAATATAAACAGGGACTGCTATTCTCTATAATATACACAGGGACTGCTATTCTCTATAATATACACAGGCACTGCTATTCTCTATAATATACACAGGGACTGCTATTCTCTATAATATACACAGTGACTGCTATTCTCTATAATATACACAGGGACTGCTATTATCTATAATATACACAGGGACTGTTATTATCTATAATATACACAGGGACTGTTATTATCTATAATATACACAGGGACTGCTATTCTCTATAATATACACAGGGAATGCTATTATCTATAATATACACAGGGACTGTTATTATCTATAATATACACAGGGACTGTTATTATCTATAATATACACAGGGACTGCTATTATCTATAATATACACAGTGACTGCTATTCTCTATAATATACACAGGGACTGCTATTCTCTATAATATACACATTGACTGCTATTCTCTATAATATACACAGGGACTGCTATTCTCTATAATATACACAGGGACTGCTATTCTCTATAATATACACAGGGACTGCTATTATCTATAATATACACAGGGACTGCTATTATCTATAATATACACAGGGACTGTTATTATCTATAATATACACAGGGACTGCTATTATGTATAATATACACAGTGACTGCTATTCTCTATAATATACACAGGGACTGCTATTCTCTATAATATACACATTGACTGCTATTCTCTATAATATACACAGGGACTGTTATTATCTATAATATACACAGGGACTGTTATTATCTATAATATACACAGGGACTGCTATTATCTATAATATACACAGGGACTGCTATTATCTATAATATACACAGTGACTGCTATTATCTATAATATACACAGGGACTGCTATTATCTATAATATACACAGTGACTGCTATTATCTATAATATACACAGGGGCTGCTATTATCTATAATATACACAGGGACTGCTATTCTCTATAATATACACAGGAGCTGCTATTCTCTATAATATACACAGTGACTGCTATTCTCTATAATATACACAGGGACTGCTATTATCTATAATATACACAGGGACTGCTATTATCTATAATATACACAGGAGCTGCTATTCTCTATAATATACACAGTGACTGCTATTCTCTATAATATACACAGGGACTGCTATTATCTATAATATACACAGGGACTGCTATTATCTATAATATACACAGGGACTGCTATTCTATAATATACACAGGGACTGTTAATCTCTATAATATACACAGGGACTGTTAATCTCTATAATATACACAGGGGCTGCTATTATCTATAATATACACAGGAGCTGCTATTCTCTATAATATACACAGTGACTGCTATTCTCTATAATATAAACAGGGACTGCTATTCTCTATAATATACACAGGGACTGCTATTCTCTATAATATACACAGGCACTGCTATTCTCTATAATATACACAGGGACTGCTATTCTCTATAATATACACAGTGACTGCTATTCTCTATAATATACACAGGGACTGCTATTATCTATAATATACACAGGGACTGTTATTATCTATAATATACACAGGGACTGTTATTATCTATAATATACACAGGGACTGCTATTCTCTATAATATACACAGGGAATGCTATTATCTATAATATACACAGGGACTGTTATTATCTATAATATACACAGGGACTGTTATTATCTATAATATACACAGGGACTGCTATTATCTATAATATACACAGTGACTGCTATTCTCTATAATATACACAGGGACTGCTATTCTCTATAATATACACATTGACTGCTATTCTCTATAATATACACAGGGACTGCTATTCTCTATAATATACACAGGGACTGCTATTCTCTATAATATACACAGGGACTGCTATTATCTATAATATACACAGGGACTGCTATTATCTATAATATACACAGGGACTGTTATTATCTATAATATACACAGGGACTGCTATTATGTATAATATACACAGTGACTGCTATTCTCTATAATATACACAGGGACTGCTATTCTCTATAATATACACATTGACTGCTATTCTCTATAATATACACAGGGACTGTTATTATCTATAATATACACAGGGACTGTTATTATCTATAATATACACAGGGACTGCTATTATCTATAATATACACAGGGACTGCTATTATCTATAATATACACAGGGACTGCTATTATCTATAATATACACAGGGACTGCTATTATCTATAATATACACAGGGACTGTTATTATCTATAATATACACAGGGACTGCTATTATCTATAATATACACAGGGACTGCTATTATCTATAATATACACAGTGACTGCTATTATCTATAATATACACAGGGACTGCTATTATCTATAATATACACAGGGACTGCTATTATCTATAATATACACAGGGACTGTTATTATCTATAATATACACAGGGACTGTTATTATCTATAATATACACAGGGACTGCTATTATCTATAATATACACAGGGACTGCTATTATCTATAATATACACAGGGACTGTTATTATCTATAATATACACAGGGACTGTTATTATCTATAATATACACAGGGACTGCTATTATCTATAATATACACAGTGACTGCTATTATCTATAATATACACAGGGACTGCTATTCTCTATAATATACACATTGACTGCTATTCTCTATAATATACACAGGGACTGCTATTCTCTATAATATACACAGGGACTGCTATTCTCTATAATATACACAGGGACTGCTATTATCTATAATATACACAGGGACTGTTATTATCTATAATATACACAGGGACTGTTATTATCTATAATATACACAGGGACTGCTATTCACTATAATATACACAGGGGCTGCTATTCTCTATAATATACACAGGGACTGCTATTCTCTATAATATACAAAGTGACTGCTATTATCTATAATATACACAGTGACTGCTATTATCTATAATATACACAGGGACTGCTATTCTCTATAATATACACAGGGACTGCTATTCTCTATAATATACACAGTGACTGCTATTCTCTATAATATACACTGGGACTGCTATTATCTATAATATACACAGGGACTGCTATTCTCTATAATATACACAGGGACTGCTATTATCTATAATATACACAGGGACTGCTATTCTCTATAATATACACTGGGACTGCTATTATCTATAATATACACAGGGGCTGCTATTATCTATAATATACACAGGGACTGCTATTCTCTATAATATACACAATGACTGCTATTCTCTATAATATACACAGTGACTGCTATTCTCAATAATATACACAGGGGCTGCTATTATCTATAATATACACAGTGACTGCTATTATCTATAATATACACAGGGACTGCTATTCTCTATAATATACACAGGGACTGCTATTCTCTATAATATACACAATGACTGCTATTCTCTATAATATACACAGTGACTGCTATTCTCAATAATATACACAGGGGCTGCTATTATCTATAATATACACAGTGACTGCTATTATCTATAATATACACAGGGACTGCTATTATCTATAATATACACAGTGACTGCTATTCTCTATAATATACACAGGGACTGCTATTCTCTATAATATACACTGGGACTGCTATTATCTATAATATACACAGGGACTGCTATTCTCTATAATATACACAATGACTGCTATTCTCTATAATATACACAGTGACTGCTATTCTCTATAATATACACAGTGATTGCTATTCTCTATAATATACACAGGGACTGCTATTCTCTATAATATACACAGGGGCTGCTATTATCTATAATATACACAGTGACTGCTATTATCTATAATAAGCACAGGGACTGCTATTCTCTATAATATACACAGGGACAGCTATTCTCTATAATATACACAGGGACTGCTATTCTCTATAATATACACAGGGACTGCTATTCTCTATAATATACACAATGACTGCTATTCTCTATAATATACACAATGACTGCTATTCTCTATAATATACACAGGGACTGCTATTCTCTATAATATACACAGGGACTGCTATTCTCTATAATATACACAGGGACTGCTATTCTCTATAATCTACACAGGGACTGCTATTCTCTATAATATACACAGTGACTGCTATTCTCTATAATTTACACAGGGACTGCAATTCTCTATAATATACACAATGACTGCTATTCTCTATAATATACACAGGGACTGCTATTCTCTATAATATACACAGGGACTGCTATTCTCTATAATATACACAATGACTGCTATTCTCTATAATATACACAGGGACTGCTATTCTCTATAATATACACAGGGACTGCTATTCTCTATAATATACACAGGGACTGCTATTCTCTATAATATACACAGGGACTGCTATTCACTATAATATACACAGTGACTGCTATTCTCTATAATAGACACTGTGACTGCTATTCTCTATAATATACACTGTGACTGCTATTCTCTATAATATACACAGGGACTGCTATTCTCTATAATATACAGAGGGACTGCTATTATCTATAATATACACTGTGACTGCGATTCTCTATAATATACACAGGGACTGCTATTATCTATAATATACACAGGGGCTGCTATTCTCTATAATATACACAGGGACTGCTATTCTCTATAATATACACAGGGACTGCTATTATCTATAATATACACTGTGACTGCTATTCTCTATAATATACACTGTGACTGCTATTCTCTATAATATACACAGGGACTGCTATTCTCTATAATATACACAATGACTGCTATTCTCTATAATATACACAGTGACTGCTATTCTCTATAATATACACAGTGACTGCTATTCTCAATAATATACACAGGGGCTGCTATTGTCTATAATATACACTGGGACTGCTATTCTCTATAATATACACAGTGACTGCTATTATCAATAATATACACAGGGACTGTTATTCTCTATAATATACACAGTGACTGCTATTATCTATAATATACACAGTGACTGCTATTATCTATAATATACACAGTGACTGCTATTCTCAATAATATACACAGGGGCTGCTATTATCTATAATATACACAGAGACTGCTATTCTCTATAATATACACAGGGACTGCTATTCTCTATAATATACACAGTGACTGCTATTCTCTATAATATACACAGGGACTGCTATTCTCTATAATATACACAGGGACTGCTATTCTCTATAATATACACAGTGACTGCTATTATCAATAATATACACAGGGACTGCTATTCTCTATAATATACACAGGGACTGCTATTCTCTATAATATACACAGTGACTGCTATTATCTATAATATACACAATGACTGCTATTCTCTATAATATACACAGGGACTGCTATTCTCTATAACATACACAGGGACTGCTATTCTCTATAATATACACAGGGACTGCTGTTCTCTATAATATACACAGGGACTGCTATTCTCTATAATATACACAGGGACTGCTGTTCTCTATAATATACACAGGGACTGCTATTCTCTATAATCTACACAGGGACTGCTATTCTCTATAATATACACAGTGACTGCTATTCTCTATAATATACACAGGGACTGCTATTCTCTATAATATACACAGTGACTGCTATTCTCTATAATATACACAGGGACTGCTATTCTCTATAATCTACACAGGGACTGCTATTCTCTATAATATACACAGTGACTGCTATTCTCTATAATATACACAGTGACTGCTATTCTCTATAATATACACAGGGACTGCTATTCTCTATAATATACACAGTGACTGCTATTCTCTATAATCTACACAGGGACTGCTATTCTCTATAATATACACAGTGACTGCTATTCTCTATAATATACACAGGGACTGCTGTTCTCTATAATATACACAGGGACTGCTATTCTCTATAATCTACACAGGGACTGCTATTCTCTATAATATACACAGTGACTGCTATTCTCTATAATATACACAGTGACTGCTATTCTCTATAATATACACAGGGACTGCTATTCTCTATAATATACACAGTGACTGCTATTCTCTATAATATACACAGGGACTGCTATTCTCTATAATATACAGAGGGACTGCTATTCTCTATAATATACACAGGGACTGCTATTATCTATAATATACACAGGGACTGCTATTCTCTATAATATACACAGGGACTGCTATTCTCTATAATATACACAGGGACTGCTATTATCTATAATATACACAGGGACTGCTATTGTCTATAATATACACAGGGACTGCTATTATCTATAATATACACAGGGACTGCTATTCTCTATAATATACACAGTGACTGCTATTCTCTATAATATACACAGGGACTGCTATTCTCTATAATATACACAGGGACTGCTATTCTCTATAATATACACAGGGACTGCTATTCTCTATAACATACACAGTGACTGCTATTCTCTATAATATACACAGGGACTGCTATTCTCTATAATATACAGAGGGACTGCTATTCTCTATAATATACACAGGGACTGCTATTATCTATAATATACACAGGGACTGCTATTCTCTATAATATACACAGGGACTGCTATTCTCTATAACATACACAGTGACTGCTATTCTCTATAATATACACAGGGACTGCTATTCTCTATAATATACAGAGGGACTGCTATTCTCTATAATATACACAGGGACTGCTATTATCTATAATATACACAGTGACTGCTATTCTCAATAATATACACAGGGGCTGCTATTATCTATAATATACACAGAGACTGCTATTCTCTATAATATACACAGGGACTGCTATTCTCTATAATATACACAGTGACTGCTATTCTCTATAATATACACAGGGACTGCTATTCTCTATAATATACACAGGGACTGCTATTCTCTCTAATATACACAGTGACTGCTATTATCAATAATATACACAGGGACTGCTATTCTCTATAATATACACAGGGACTGCTATTCTCTATAATATACACAGTGACTGCTATTCTCTATAATATACACAGGGACTGCTATTCTCTATAATATACAGAGGGACTGCTATTCTCTATAATATACACAGGGACTGCTATTATCTATAATATACACAGTGACTGCTATTCTCAATAATATACACAGGGGCTGCTATTATCTATAATATACACAGAGACTGCTATTCTCTATAATATACACAGTGACTGCTATTCTCTATAATATACACAGGGACTGCTATTCTCTATAATATACACAGGGACTGCTATTCTCTATAATATACACAGTGACTGCTATTATCAATAATATACACAGGGACTGCTATTCTCTATAATATACACAGGGACTGCTATTCTCTATAATATACACAGTGACTGCTATTATCTATAATATACACAATGACTGCTATTCTCTATAATATACACAGGGACTGCTATTCTCTATAACATACACAGGGACTGCTATTCTCTATAATATACACAGGGACTGCTGTTCTCTATAATATACACAGGGACTGCTATTCTCTATAATATACACAGGGACTGCTGTTCTCTATAATATACACAGGGACTGCTATTCTCTATAATCTACACAGGGACTGCTATTCTCTATAATATACACAGTGACTGCTATTCTCTATAATATACACAGGGACTGCTATTCTCTATAATATACACAGTGACTGCTATTCTCTATAATATACACAGGGACTGCTATTCTCTATAATCTACACAGGGACTGCTATTCTCTATAATATACACAGTGACTGCTATTCTCTATAATATACACAGTGACTGCTATTCTCTATAATATACACAGGGACTGCTATTATCTATAATATACACAGGGACTGCTATTCTCTATAATATACACAGGGACTGCTATTCTCTATAACATACACAGTGACTGCTATTCTCTATAATATACACAGGGACTGCTATTCTCTATAATATACAGAGGGACTGCTATTCTCTATAATATACACAGGGACTGCTATTATCTATAATATACACAGTGACTGCTATTCTCAACAATATACACAGGGGCTGCTATTATCTATAATATACACAGAGACTGCTATTCTCTATAATATACACAGGGACTGCTATTCTCTATAATATACACAGTGACTGCTATTATCAATAATATACACAGGGACTGCTATTCTCTATAATATACACAGGGACTGCTATTCTCTATAATATACACAGTGACTGCTATTCTCTATAATATACACAGGGACTGCTATTCTCTATAATATACAGAGGGACTGCTATTCTCTATAATATACACAGGGACTGCTATTATCTATAATATACACAGTGACTGCTATTCTCAATAATATACACAGGGGCTGCTATTATCTATAATATACACAGAGACTGCTATTCTCTATAATATACACAGTGACTGTTATTATCAATAATATACACAGGGACTGCTATTATCAATAATATACACAGGGACTGCTATTCTCTATAATATACACAGGGACTGCTATTCTCTATAATATACACAGGGACTGCTATTCTCTATAATATACACAGGGACTGCTATTATCTATAATATACACAGGGACTGCTATTCTCTATAATATACACAGGGACTGCTATTCTCTATAATATACACAGTGACTGCTATTCTCTATAATATACACAGGGACTGCTATTCTCTATAATATACACAGGGACTGCTATTCTCTATAATATACACAGTGACTGCTATTATCAATAATATACACAGGGACTGCTATTCTCTATAATATACACAGGGACTGCTATTCTCTATAATATACACAGTGACTGCTATTATCTATAATATACACAATGACTGCTATTCTCTATAATATACACAGGGACTGCTATTCTCTATAACATACACAGGGACTGCTATTCTCTATAATATACACAGGGACTGCTATTCTCTATAATATACACAGTGACTGCTATTATCAATAATATACACAGGGACTGCTATTATCTATAATATACACAGGGGCTGTTAATCTCTATAATATACACAGGGGCTGCTATTATCTATAATATACACAGTGACTGTTATTATCTATAATATACACAGTGACTGTTATTCTCTATAATATACGCAGGGACTGTTATTATCTATAATATACACAGGAGCTGCTATTCTCTGTAATATACACAGTGACTGCTATTATCTATAATATACACAGGGACTGCTGTTCTCTATAATATACACAGGGACTGCTATTCTCTATAATATACACAGGGACTGCTGTTCTCTATAATATACACAGGGACTGCTATTCTCTATAATCTACACAGGGACTGCTATTCTCTATAATATACACAGTGACTGCTATTCTCTATAATATACACAGGGACTGCTATTCTCTATAATATACACAGTGACTGCTATTCTCTATAATATACACAGGGACTGCTATTCTCTATAATCTACACAGGGACTGCTATTCTCTATAATATACACAGTGACTGCTATTCTCTATAATATACACAGTGACTGCTATTCTCTATAATATACACAGGGACTGCTATTCTCTATAATATACACAGTGACTGCTATTCTCTATAATCTACACAGGGACTGCTATTCTCTATAATATACACAGTGACTGCTATTCTCTATAATATACACAGGGACTGCTGTTCTCTATAATATACACAGGGACTGCTATTCTCTATAATCTACACAGGGACTGCTATTCTCTATAATATACACAGTGACTGCTATTCTCTATAATATACACAGTGACTGCTATTCTCTATAATATACACAGGGACTGCTATTCTCTATAATATACACAGTGACTGCTATTCTCTATAATATACACAGGGACTGCTATTCTCTATAATATACAGAGGGACTGCTATTCTCTATAATATACACAGGGACTGCTATTATCTATAATATACACAGGGACTGCTATTCTCTATAATATACACAGGGACTGCTATTCTCTATAATATACACAGGGACTGCTATTATCTATAATATACACAGGGACTGCTATTCTCTATAATATACACAGGGACTGCTATTATCTATAATATACACAGGGACTGCTATTCTCTATAATATACACAGTGACTGCTATTCTCTATAATATACACAGGGACTGCTATTCTCTATAATATACACAGGGACTGCTATTCTCTATAATATACACAGGGACTGCTATTCTCTATAACATACACAGTGACTGCTATTCTCTATAATATACACAGGGATTGCTATTCTCTATAATATACAGAGGGACTGCTATTCTCTATAATATACACAGGGACTGCTATTCTCTATAACATACACAGTGACTGCTATTCTCTATAATATACACAGTGACTGCTATTCTCTATAATATACACAGGGACTGCTATTCTCTATAATATACAGAGGGACTGCTATTCTCTATAATATACACAGGGACTGCTATTATCTATAATATACACAGGGACTGCTATTCTCTATAATATACACAGTGACTGCTATTCTCTATAATATACACAGGGACTGCTATTCTCTATAATATACACAGGGACTGCTATTCTCTATAATATACACAGGGACTGCTATTCTCTATAATATACACAGGGACTGCTATTCTCTATAACATACACAGTGACTGCTATTCTCTATAATATACACAGGGACTGCTATTCTCTATAATATACAGAGGGACTGCTATTCTCTATAATATACACAGGGACTGCTATTATCTATAATATACACAGTGACTGCTATTCTCTATAATATACACAGGGACTGCTATTCTCTATAATATACACAGGGACTGCTATTATCTATAATATACACAGGGACTGCTATTCTCTATAATATACACAGGGACTGCTATTATCTATAATATACACAGGGACTGCTATTATCTATAATATACACAGGGACTGCTGTTCTCTATAATATACACAGGGAATGCTATTCTCTATAATATACACAGGGACTGCTGTTCTCTATAATATACACAGTGACTGCTATTCTCTATAATATACACAGGGACTGCTGTTCTCTATAATATACACAGTGACTGCTATTCTCTATAACATACACAGTGACTGCTATTCTCTATAATATACACAGGGACTGCTATTCTCTATAATATACAGAGGGACTGCTATTCTCTATAATATACACAGGGACTGCTATTCTCTATAATATACACAGTGACTGCTATTATCTATAATATACACAGGGACTGCTATTCTCTATAATATACACAGGGACTGCTATTCTCTATAATATACACAGGGACTGCTATTCTCTATAACATACACAGTGACTGCTATTATCTATAATATACACAGGGACTGCTATTCTCTATAATATACACAGGGACTGCTATTCTCTATAATATACACAGGGACTGCTATTCTCTATAACATACACAGTGACTGCTATTCTCTATAATATACACAGGGACTGCTATTCTCTATAATATACACAGGGACTGCTATTATCTATAATATACACAGGGAATGCTATTCTCTATAATATACACAGGGACTGCTGTTCTCTATAATATACACAGTGACTGCTATTCTCTATAATATACACAGGGACTGCTGTTCTCTATAATATACACAGTGACTGCTATTCTCTATAACATACACAGTGACTGCTATTCTCTATAATATACACAGGGACTGCTATTCTCTATAATATACAGAGGGACTGCTATTCTCTATAATATACACAGGGACTGCTATTCTCTATAATATACACAGTGACTGCTATTATCTATAATATACACAGGGACTGCTATTCTCTATAATATACACAGGGGCTGCTATTCTCTATAATATACACAGTGACTGCTATTCTCTATAATATACACAGGGGCTGCTATTATCTATAATATACACAGGGACTGCTATGCTCTATAATATACACAGGGACTGCTATTCTCTATAATATACACAGTGACTGCTATTCTCTATAATATACACAGGGGCTGCTATTATCTATAATATACACAGGGACTGCTATGCTCTATAATATACACAGGGACTGCTATTCTCTATAATATACACACGGACTGCTATTCTCTATAATATACACAGGGACTGCTATTATCTATTATATACACAGTGACTGCTATTCTCTCTGATATACACAGTGACTGCTGTTCTCTATAATATACACAGGGACTGCTATTCTCTATAATATACACAGGGACTGCTATTCTCTATAATATACACAGGGACTGCTATTCTCTATAATATACACAGTGACTGCTGTTCTCTATAATTTACACAGGGACTGCTATTCTCTATAATATACACAGGGACTGCTATTCTCTATAATATACACAGGGACTGCTATTCTCTATAATATACACAGGGACTGCTGTTCTCTATAATTTACACAGGGACTGCTATTCTCTATAATATACACAGGGACTGCTATTCTCTATAACATACACAGTGACTGCTATTCTCTATAATATACACAGGGACTGCTATTCTCTATAATTTACACAGGGACTGCTATTCTCTATAATATACACAGTGACTGATATTCTCTATAATATACACAGTGACTGCTATTCTCTATAATATACACAGAGACTGCTATTCTCTATAATATACACAGGGACTGCTATTCTCTATAATATACACAGTGACTGCTGTTCTCTATAATATACACAGGGACTGCTATTCTCTATAATATACACAGTGACTGCTGTTCTCTATAATATACACAGGGACTGCTATTCTCTATAATATACACAGGGACTGCTATTCTCTATAATATACACAGGGACTGCTATTCTCTATAATATACACAGGGACTGCTATTCTCTATAATATACACAGTGACTGCTGTTCTCTATAATATACACAGGGACTGCTATTCTCTATAATATACACAGTGACTGCTGTTCTCTATAATATACACAGGGACTGCTATTCTCTATAATATACACAGGGACTGCTATTCTCTATAATATACACAGGGACTGCTATTCTCTATAATATACACAGGGACTGCTATTCTCTATAATATACACAGGGACTGCTGTTCTCTATAATTTACACAGGGACTGCTATTCTCTATAATATACACAGGGACTGCTATTCTCTATAACATACACAGTGACTGCTATTCTCTATAATATACACAGGGACTGCTATTCTCTATAATTTACACAGGGACTGCTATTCTCTATAATATACACAGTGACTGCTATTCTCTATAATATACACAGTGACTGCTATTCTCTATAATATACACAGAGACTGCTATTCTCTATAATATACACAGGGACTGCTATTCTCTATAATATACACAGTGACTGCTGTTCTCTATAATATACACAGGGACTGCTATTCTCTATAATATACACAGTGACTGCTATTCTCTATAATTTACACAGGGACTGCTATTCTCTATAATATACACAGTGACTGCTGTTCTCTATAATTTACACAGGGACTGCTATTCTCTATAACATACACAGTGACTGCTATTCTCTATAATATACACAGGGACTGCTATTCTCTATAATTTACACAGGGACTGCTATTCTCTCTGATATACACAGGGACTGCTATTATCTATAATATATACAGGGAATGCTATTATCTATAATATACACAGTGACTGCTATTATCTATAATATACACAGGGACTGTTATTCTCTATAATTTACACAGGGACTGCTATTCTCTCTGATATACACAGGGACTGCTATTATCTATAATATATACAGGGAATGCTATTATCTATAATATACACAGTGACTGCTATTATCTATAATATACACAGTGACTGTTATTCTCTATAATATACACAGGGACTGCTATTCTCTATAATATACACAGGGACTGCTATTCTCTATAACATACACAGTGACTGCTATTCTCTATAATATACACAGGGACTGCTATTCTCTATAATTTACACAGGGACTGCTATTCTCTCTGATATACACAGGGACTGCTATTATCTATAATATATACAGGGAATGCTATTATCTATAATATACACAGTGACTGCTATTATCTATAATATACACAGTGACTGCTGTTCTCTATAATTTACACAGGGACTGCTATTATCTATTATATACACAGTGACTGCTATTCTCTCTGATATACACAGTGACTGCTGTTCTCTATAATATACACAGGGACTGCTATTCTCTATAATATACACAGGGACTGCTATTCTCTATAATATACACAGGGACTGCTATTCTCTATAATATACACAGGGACTGCTATTCTCTATAATATACACAGTGACTGCTATTCTCTATAATTTACACAGGGACTGCTATTCTCTATAATATACACAGTGACTGCTGTTCTCTATAATTTACACAGGGACTGCTATTCTCTATAATATACACAGGGACTGCTATTCTCTATAACATACACAGTGACTGCTATTCTCTATAATATACACAGGGACTGCTATTCTCTATAATTTACACAGGGACTGCTATTCTCTCTGATATACACAGGGACTGCTATTATCTATAATATATACAGGGAATGCTATTATCTATAATATACACAGTGACTGCTATTATCTATAATATACACAGTGACTGCTGTTCTCTATAATATACACAGTGACTGCTATTCTCTATAATATACACAGGGACTGCTATTCTCTATAATATACACAGTGACTGCTATTCTCTCTGATATACACAGTGACTGCTGTTCTCTATAATATACACAGGGACTGCTATTCTCTATAATATACACAGGGACTGCTATTCTCTATAATATACACAGGGACTGCTATTCTCTATAATATACACAGGGACTGCTATTATCTATTATATACACAGTGACTGCTATTCTCTCTGATATACACAGTGACTGCTGTTCTCTATAATATACACAGTGACTGCTGTTCTCTATAATATACACAGGGACTGCTATTATCTATTATATACACAGTGACTGCTATTCTCTCTGATATACACAGTGACTGCTGTTCTCTATAATATACACAGGGACTGCTATTCTCTATAATATACAGAGGGACTGCTATTCTCTATAATATACACAGGGACTGCTATTCTCTATAATATACACAGGGACTGCTATTCTCTATAATATACAGAGGGACTGCTATTCTCTATAATATACACAGGGACTGCTATTCTCTATAATATACAGAGGGACTGCTATTATCTATAATATACACAGTGACTGCTATTCTCTATAATATACACAGTGACTGCTATTCTCTATAATATACACAGGGACTGCTATTCTCTATAATATACAGAGGGACTGCTATTCTCTATAATATACACAGGGACTGCTATTATCTATAATATACACAGGGACTGCTATTCTCTATAATATACACAGTGACTGCTATTCTCTATAATATACACAGGGACTGCTATTCTCTATAATATACACAGGGACTGCTATTCTCTATAATATACACAGGGACTGCTATTCTCTATAATATACACAGGGACTGCTATTCTCTATAACATACACAGTGACTGCTATTCTCTATAATATACACAGGGACTGCTATTCTCTATAATATACAGAGGGACTGCTATTCTCTATAATATACACAGGGACTGCTATTATCTATAATATACACAGTGACTGCTATTCTCTATAATATACACAGGGACTGCTATTCTCTATAATATACACAGGGACTGCTATTATCTATAATATACACAGGGACTGCTATTCTCTATAATATACACAGGGACTGCTATTATCTATAATATACACAGGGACTGCTATTATCTATAATATACACAGGGACTGCTGTTCTCTATAATATACACAGGGAATGCTATTCTCTATAATATACACAGGGACTGCTGTTCTCTATAATATACACAGTGACTGCTATTCTCTATAATATACACAGGGACTGCTGTTCTCTATAATATACACAGTGACTGCTATTCTCTATAACATACACAGTGACTGCTATTCTCTATAATATACACAGGGACTGCTATTATCTATAATATACAGAGGGACTGCTATTCTCTATAATATACACAGGGACTGCTATTCTCTATAATATACACAGTGACTGCTATTATCTATAATATACACAGGGACTGCTATTCTCTATAATATACACAGGGACTGCTATTCTCTATAATATACACAGGGACTGCTATTCTCTATAACATACACAGTGACTGCTATTATCTATAATATACACAGGGACTGCTATTCTCTATAATATACACAGGGACTGCTATTCTCTATAATATACACAGGGACTGCTATTCTCTATAACATACACAGTGACTGCTATTCTCTATAATATACACAGGGACTGCTATTCTCTATAATATACACAGGGACTGCTGTTCTCTATAATATACACAGTGACTGCTATTCTCTATAATATACACAGGGACTGCTGTTCTCTATAATATACACAGTGACTGCTATTCTCTATAACATACACAGTGACTGCTATTCTCTATAATATACACAGGGACTGCTATTCTCTATAATATACAGAGGGACTGCTATTCTCTATAATATACACAGGGACTGCTATTCTCTATAATATACACAGTGACTGCTATTATCTATAATATACACAGGGACTGCTATTCTCTATAATATACACAGGGGCTGCTATTCTCTATAATATACACAGTGACTGCTATTCTCTATAATATACACAGGGGCTGCTATTATCTATAATATACACAGGGACTGCTATGCTCTATAATATACACAGGGACTGCTATTCTCTATAATATACACAGTGACTGCTATTCTCTATAATATACACAGGGGCTGCTATTATCTATAATATACACAGGGACTGCTATGCTCTATAATATACACAGGGACTGCTATTCTCTATAATATACACAGGGACTGCTATTCTCTATAATATACACAGGGACTGCTATTATCTATTATATACACAGTGACTGCTATTCTCTCTGATATACACAGTGACTGCTGTTCTCTATAATATACACAGGGACTGCTATTCTCTATAATATACACAGGGACTGCTATTCTCTATAATATACACAGGGACTGCTATTCTCTATAATATACACAGTGACTGCTGTTCTCTATAATTTACACAGGGACTGCTATTCTCTATAATATACACAGGGACTGCTATTATCTATAATATACACAGGGACTGCTATTCTCTATAATATACACAGTGACTGCTGTTCTCTATAATTTACACAGTGACTGCTATTCTCTATAATATACACAGGGACTGCTATTCTCTATAATTTACACAGGGACTGCTATTCTTTATAATATACACAGGGACTGCTATTATCTATAATATACACAGGGACTGCTATTCTCTATAATATACACAGTGACTGCTATTCTCTATAATATACACAGTGACTGCTATTCTCTATAATATACACAGGGACTGCTATTCTCTATAATTTACACAGGGACTGCTATTCTTTATAATATACACAGGGACTGCTATTATCTATAATATACACAGTGACTGCTATTCTCTATAATATACACAGGGACTGCTATTCTCTATAATTTACACAGGGACTGCTATTCTTTATAATATACACAGGGACTGCTATTATCTATAATATACACAGGGACTGCTATTATCTATAATATACACAGTGACTGCTATTCACTATAATATACACAGTGACTGCTATTCTCTATAATAAACACAGGGACTGCTATTCTCTATAATATACACAGTGACTGCTGTTCTCTATAATTTACACAGTGACTGATATTCTCTATAATATACACAGTGACTGCTATTCTCTATAATTTACACAGGGACTGCTATTCTCTATAATATACACAGGGACTGCTATTCTCTATAATATACACAGTGACTGCTATTATCTATAATATACACAGGGACTGCTATTCTCTATAACATACACAGTGACTGCTGTTCTCTATAATTTACACAGTGACTGCTATTCTCTATAATATACACAGGGACTGCTATTCTCTATAATATACACAGGGACTGCTATTATCTATAATATATACAGGGAATGCTATTATCTATAATATACACAGTGACTGCTATTATCTATAATATACACAGTGACTGCTATTCTCTATAATATACACAGGGACTGCTATTATCTATAATATACACAGGGACTGCTATTCTCTATAATATACACAGTGACTGCTATTCTCTATAATATACACAGGGACTGCTATTATCTATAATATATACAGGGAATGCTATTATCTATAATATACACAGTGACTGCTATTATCTATAATATACACAGTGACTGCTGTTCTCTATAATATACACAGTGACTGCTATTCTCTATAATATACACAGGGACTGCTATTCTCTATAATATACACAGTGACTGCTATTCTCTCTGATATACACAGTGACTGCTGTTCTCTATAATATACACAGGGACTGCTATTCTCTATAATATACACAGGGACTGCTATTCTCTATAATATACACAGGGACTGCTATTCTCTATAATATACACAGGGACTGCTATTCTCTATAATATACACAGGGACTGCTATTATCTATTATATACACAGTGACTGCTATTCTCTCTGATATACACAGTGACTGCTGTTCTCTATAATATACACAGGGACTGCTATTCTCTATAATATACACAGGGACTGCTATTCTCTATAATATACACAGGAGCTGCTATTCTCTATAATATACACAGGGGCTGCTATTCTCTATAATATACACAGTGACTGCTGTTCTCTATAATATACACAGTGACTGCTATTCTCTATAATATACACAGTGACTGCTGTTCTCTATAATTTACACAGGGACTGCTATTCTCTCTGATATACACAGTGACTGCTATTCTCTATAATATACACAGTGACTGCTATTCTCTATAATATACACAGGGACTGCTATTCTCTATAATATACACAGGGACTGATATTCTCTATAATATACACAGTGACTGCTATTCTCTATAATATACACAGGGACTGCTATTCTCTCTGATATACACAGTGACTGCTATTCTCTATAATATACACAGTGACTGCTATTCTCTATAATATACACAGTGACTGCTATTCTCTATAATATACACAGTGACTGTTATTATCTATAATATACACAGTGACTGCTATTATCTATAATATACACAGTGACTGCTATTATCTATAATATACACAGTGACTGCTGTTCTCTATAATTTACACAGGGACTGCTATTCTCTCTGATATACACAGTGACTGCTGTTCTCTATAATATACACAGTGACTGCTATTCTCTATAATATACACAGGGACTGATATTCTCTATAATATACACAGTGACTGCTATTCTCTATAATATACACAGGGACTGCTATTCTCTATAATATACACAGTGACTGCTATTATCTATAATATACACAGTGACTGCTATTATCTATAATATACACAGTGACTGCTGTTCTCTATAATTTACACAGGGACTGCTATTCTCTCTGATATACACAGTGACTGCTGTTCTCTATAATATACACAGTGACTGCTATTCTCTATAATATACACAGGGACTGCTATTCTCTATAATATACACAGGGACTGATATTCTCTATAATATACACAGTGACTGCTATTCTCTATAATATACACAGGGACTGCTATTCTCTCTGATATACACAGTGACTGCTATTCTCTATAATATACACAGTGACTGCTATTCTCTATAATATACACAGTGACTGCTATTATCTATAATATACACAGTGACTGCTATTATCTATAATATACACAGTGACTGCTATTATCTATAATATACACAGGGACTGCTATTCTCTATAATATACACAGTGACTGCTATTCTCTATAATATACACAGTGACTGCTGTTCTCTATAATTTACACAGTGACTGCTATTATCTATAATATACACAGGGACTGCTATTCTCTATAATATACACAGGGACTGCTGTTCTCTATAATTTACACAGGGACTGCTATTCTCTCTGATATACACAGTGACTGCTATTCTCTATAATATACACAGTGACTGCTGTTCTCTATAATTTACACAGGGACTGCTATTCTCTCTGATATACACAGTGACTGCTATTATCTATAATATACACAGGGACTGCTATTCTCTATAATATACACAGGGGCTGCTATTCTCTCTGATATACACAGTGACTGCTATTCTCTATAATATACACAGGGACTGCTATTATCTATAATATACACAGGGACTGCTGTTCTCTATAATTTACACAGGGACTGCTATTCTCTCTGATATACACAGTGACTGCTATTCTCTATAATATACACAGTGACTGCTGTTCTCTATAATTTACACAGGGACTGCTATTCTCTCTGATATACACAGTGACTGCTATTCTCTATAATATACACAGGGACTGCTGTTCTCTATAATTTACACAGGGACTGCTATTCTCTCTGATATACACAGTGACTGCTATTATCTATAATATACACAGGGACTGCTATTCTCTATAATATACACAGGGGCTGCTATTCTCTCTGATATACACAGTGACTGCTATTATCTATAATATACACAGTGACTGCTATTATCTATAATATACACAGTGACTGCTATTATCTATAATATACACAGGGACTGCTATTCTCTATAATATACACAGTGACTGCTGTTCTCTATAATTTACACAGTGACTGCTATTATCTATAATATACACAGGGACTGCTATTATCTATAATATACACAGGGACTGCTATTCTCTATAATATACACAGTGACTGCTATTATCTATAATATACACAGGGACTGCTATTCTCTATAATATACACAGGGACTGCTATTCTCTATAATATACACAGGGACTGCTATTATCTATAATATACACAGGGACTGCTATTCTCTATAATATACACAGTGACTGCTATTCTCTATAATTTACACATTGACTGCTATTATCTATAATATACACAGGGACTGCTATTCTCTATAATATACACAGTGACTGCTGTTCTCTATAATTTACACAGTGACTGCTATTATCTATAATATACACAGGGACTGCTATTATCTATAATATACACAGGGACTGCTATTCTCTATAATATACACAGGGACTGCTATTATCTATAATATACACAGGGACTGCTATTCTCTATAATATACACAGGGACTGCTATTATCTATAATATACACAGGGACTGCTATTCTCTATAATATACACAGGGACTGCTATTATCTATAATATACACAGGGACTGTTATTCTCTATAATATACACAGGGACTGCTGTTCTCTATAATTTACACAGGGACTGCTATTCTCTCTGATATACACAGGGACTGCTATTCTCTATAATATACACAGTGACTGCTATTCTCTATAATATACACAGGGACTGCTATTATCTATAATATACACAGGGACTGCTGTTCTCTATAATTTACACAGGGACTGCTATTCTCTCTGATATACACAGTGACTGCTATTCTCTATAATATACACAGGGACTGCTATTATCTATAATATACACAGGGACTGCTGTTCTCTATAATTTACACAGGGACTGCTATTCTCTCTGATATACACAGTGACTGCTATTCTCTATAATATACACAGTGACTGCTATTCTCTATAATATACACAGTGACTGCTGTTCTCTATAATTTACACAGGGACTGCTATTCTCTCTGATATACACAGTGACTGCTATTATCTATAATATACACAGGGACTGCTATTCTCTATAATATACACAGGGGCTGCTATTCTCTCTGATATACACAGTGACTGCTATTATCTATAATATACACAGTGACTGCTATTATCTATAATATACACAGTGACTGCTATTATCTATAATATACACAGGGACTGCTATTCTCTATAATATACACAGTGACTGCTATTCTCTATAATATACACAGTGACTGCTGTTCTCTATAATTTACACAGTGACTGCTATTATCTATAATATACACAGGGACTGCTATTCTCTATAATATACACAGTGACTGCTGTTCTCTATAATTTACACAGGGACTGCTATTCTCTCTGATATACACAGTGACTGCTATTATCTATAATATACACAGGGACTGCTATTCTCTATAATATACACAGGGGCTGCTATTCTCTCTGATATACACAGTGACTGCTATTCTCTATAATATACACAGGGACTGCTATTCTCTATAATATACACAGTGACTGCTGTTCTCTATAATTTACACAGGGACTGCTATTCTCTATAATATACACAGGGACTGCTATTCTCTATAATATACACAGGGACTGCTATTATCTATAATATACACAGGGACTGCTATCCTCTATAATATACACAGGGACTGCTATTCTCTATAATATACACAGGGACTGCTATTATCTATAATATACACAGTGACTGCTATTATCTATAATATACACAGGGACTGCTATTCTCTATAATATACACAGGGACTGCTATTCTCTATAATATACACAGTGACTGCTGTTCTCTATAATATACACAGTGACTGCTATTATCTATAATATACACAGGGACTGCTATTCTCTATAATATACACAGGGACTGCTATTCTCTATAATATACACAGTGACTGCTGTTCTCTATAATTTACACAGGGACTGCTATTCTCTATAATATACACAGGGACTGCTATTCTCTATAATATACACAGGGACTGCTATTATCTATAATATACACAGGGACTGCTATCCTCTATAATATACACAGGGACTGCTATTCTCTATAATATACACAGGGACTGCTATTATCTATAATATACACAGTGACTGCTATTATCTATAATATACACAGGGACTGCTATTCTCTATAATATACACAGGGACTGCTATTCTCTATAATATACACAGTGACTGCTGTTCTCTATAATATACACAGTGACTGCTATTATCTATAATATACACAGGGACTGCTATTCTCTATAATATACACAGTGACTGCTGTTCTCTATAATATACACAGGGACTGCTATTATCTATAATATACACAGGGACTGCTATTCTCTATAATATACACAGTGACTGCTATTATCTATAATATACACAGGGACTGCTATCCTCTATAATATACACAGGGACTGCTATTCTCTATAATATACACAGTGACTGCTATTCTCTATAATATACACAGGGACTGCTATTCTCTATAATATACACAGGGACTGCTATTATCTATAATATACACAGGGACTGCTATCCTCTATAATATACACAGGGACTGCTATTCTCTATAATATACACAGTGACTGCTATTCTCTATAATATACACAGGGACTGCTATTCTCTATAATATACACAGGAGCTGCTATTCTCTATAATATACACAGGGACTGCTATCCTCTATAATATACACAGGGACTGCTATTCTCTATAATACACACAGGGACTGCTATTCTCTATAATATACACAGGGACTGCTATTCTCTATAATATACACAGTGACTGCTATTCTCTATAATATACACAGGGACTGCTATTCTCTATAATATACACAGGAGCTGCTATTCTCTATAATATACACAGGGACTGCTATTCTCTATAATACACACAGGGACTGCTATTCTCTATAATATACACAGGGACTGCTATTCTCTATAATATACACAGGAGCTGCTATTCTCTATAATATACACAGGGACTGCTATCCTCTATAATATACACAGGGACTGCTATTCTCTATAATACACACAGGGACTGCTATTCTCTATAATATACACAGGAGCTGCTATTCTCTATAATATACACAGGGACTGCTATCCTCTATAATATACACAGGGACTGCTATTCTCTATAATACACACAGGGACTGCTATTCTCTATAATATACACAGGGGCTGCTATTCTCTATAATATACACAGTGACTGCTGTTCTCTATAATTTACACAGGGACTGCTATTCTCTATAATATACACAGGGACTGCTATTATCTATAATATACACAGGGACTGCTATTATCTATAATATACACAGGGACTGCTATTCTCTATAATATACACAGAGACTGCTATTCTCTATAATATACACAGTGACTGCTATTCTCTATAATATACACAGGGACTGCTATTCTCTATAATATACACAGTGACTGCTATTCTCTATAATATACACAGTGACTGCTATTCTCTATAATATACACAGGGACTGCTATTCTCTATAATATACACAGTGACTGCTATTATCTATAATATACACAGGGACTGCTATTATCCATAATATACACAGGGGCTGCTATTCTCTATAATATACACAGGGGCTGCTATTCACTATAATATACACAGGGGCTGCTATTATCTATAATATACACAGGGACTGCTATTCTCTATGATATACACAGTGACTGCTATTCTCTATAATATACACAGTGACTGCTATTATCTATAATATACACAGGGACTGCTATTATCTATAATATACACAGGGGCTGCTATTCTCTATAATATACACAGTGACTGCTATTATCTATAATATACACAGGGACTGCTATTCTCTATAATATACACAGTGACTGCTATTATCTATAATACACACAGGGACTGCTATTCTCTATAATATACACAGGGGCTGCTATTGTCTATAATATACACAGGGGCTGCTATTCTCTATAATATACACAGGGACTGCTATTCTCTATGATATACACAGGGACTGCTATTCTCTATCATAGTGACAGGGACTGCTATTATCTATAATATACACAGGGACTGCTATTATCTATAATATACACAGGGACTGCTATTCTCTATAATATACACAGGGGCTGCTATTCTCTATAATATACACAGGAGCTGCTATTATCTATAATATACACAGGGACTGCTATTCTCTATGATATACACAGTGACTGCTATTCTCTATAATATACACAGGGACTGCTATTATCTATAATATACACTGGGACTGCTATTATCTATAATATACACAGGGACTGCTATTCTCTATAATATACACAGGGACTGCTATTCTCTATAATATACACAGTGACTGCTATTCTCTATAATATACACAGGGACTGCTATTATCTATAATATACACTGGGACTGCTATTATCTATAATATACACAGGGACTGCTATTCTCTATAATATACACAGGGACTGCTATTATCTATAATATACACAGGGACTGCTATTATCTATAATATACACAGGGACTGCTATTATCTATAATATACACAGGGGCTGCTATTCTCTATAATATACACAGTGACTGCTATCCTCACTAATATACACAGTGACTGCTATTCTCTATAATATACACAGTGACTGCTATTCTCTATAATATACACAGTGACTGCTATTCTCTATAATATACACAGGGACTGCTATTATCTACAATATACACAGGGACTGCTATTCTCTATAATATACACAGTGACTGTTAATATCTATAATGTACACAGTGACTGCTATTCTCTATAATATACACAGGGACTGCTATTATCTATAATATACACAGGGACTGCTATTCACTATAATATACACAGGGACTGCTATTATCTATAATATACACAGGGACTGCTATTTACTATAATATACACAGGGACTGCTATTATCTATAATATACACAGGGACTGCTATTCTCTATAATATACACAGGGACTGTTATTCTCTATAATATACACAGGGGCTGTTAATCTCTATAATATACACAGGGACTGCTATTCTCTATCATATACACAGGGACTGCTATTCTCTATAATATACAAAGTGACTGCTATTATCTATAATATACACAGTGACTGCTATTCTCTATAATATACACAGGGACTGTTAATCTCTATAATATACACAGGGACTGCTATTCTCTATAATATACACAGGGACTGTTATTCTCTATAATATACACAGGGACTGCTATTCTCTATAATATACACAGGGACTGCTATTCTCTATAATATACACAGGGACTGCTATTCTCTATAATATACACAGGGCCTGCTATTATCTATAATATACACAGTGACTGCTATTATCTATAATATACACAGTGACTGCTATTATATATAATATACACAGGGACTGCTATTCTCTATAATATACACAGTGACTGCTATTATCTATAATATACACAGGGACTGCTATTCTCTATAATATACACAGGGACTGCTATTCTCTATAATATACACAGGGACTGCTATTATCTATAATATACACAGGGACTGCTATTCTCTATAATATACACAGGGACTGCTATTATCTATAATATACACAGGGACTGCTATTCTCTATAATATACACAGGGACTGCTATTCTCTATAATATACAAAGTGACTGCTATTCTCTATAATATACACAGTGACTGCTATTCTCTATAATATACACAGTGACTGCTATTCTCTATAATATACAAAGTGACTGCTATTCTCTATAATATACACAGTGACTGCTATTCTCTATAATATACACAGTGACTGCTATTCTCTATAATATACACAGGGACTGCTATTCTCTATAATATACACAGTGACTGCTATTCTCTATAATATACACAGTGACTGCTATTCTCTATAATATACAGTGGGACTGCTATTATCTATAATATACACAGGGACTGCTATTATCTATAATATACACAGTGACTGCTATTCTCTATAATATACACATTGACTGTTATTATCTATAATATACACAGGGACTGCTATTCTCTATAATATACACTGGGACTGCTATTCTCTATAATATACACAGTGACTGCTATTATCTATTATATACACAGGGACTGCTATTATCTATAATATACACAGTGACTGCTATTATCTATAATATACACAGGGACTGCTATTCTCTATAATATACACAGTGACTGCTATTATCTATAATATACACAGGGACTGCTATTATCTATAATATACACAGTGACTGCTATTCTCTATAATATACACAGTGACTGCTATTCTCTATAATATACACAGGGACTGCTATTCTCTATAATATACACAGGGACTGTTATTCTCTATAATATACACAGGGACTGCTATTATCTATTATATACACAGGGACTGCTATTATCTATAATATACACAGGGACTGCTATTATCTATAATATACACAGGGACTGCTATTCTCTATAATATACACAGTGACTGCTATTATCTATAATATACACAGTGACTGCTATTCTCTATAATATACACAGTGACTGCTATTCTCTATAATATACACAGGGACTGCTATTCTCTATAATATACACAGTGACTGCTATTCTCTATAATATACACAGTGACTGCTATTATCTATAATATACACAGTGACTGCTATTCTCTATAATATACACAGGGACTGCTATTCTCTATAATACACACAGGGACTGCTATTCTCTATAATATACACAGGGACTGCTATTCTCTATAATATACACAGGGACTGCTATTATCTATAATATACACAGGGACTGCTATTCTCTATAATATACACAGTGACTGCTATTATCTATAATATACACAGGGACTGCTATTCTCTATAATATACACAGGAGCTGCTATTCTCTATAATATACACAGGGACTGCTATTATCTATAATATACACAGTGACTGCTATTCTTTATAATATACACAGGGACTGCTATTCTCTATAATATACACAGGGACTGTTATTCTCTATAATATACACAGGGACTGCTATTCTCTATAATATACACAGGGACTGCTATTCTCTATAATATACACAGGGACTGCTATTCTCTATAATATACACAGGGACTGCTATTCTCTATAATATACACAGTGACTGCTATTCTCTATAATATACACAGTGACTGCTATTCTCTATAATATACACAGTGACTGCTATTCTCTATCATATACACAGTGACTGCTATTCTCTATAATATACACAGGGACTGCTATTCTCTATAATATACACAGGGACTGCTATTCTCTATAATATACACAGGGACTGCTATTATCTATAATATACACAGTGACTGCTATTCTCTATAATATACACAGGGACTGCTATTCTCTATAATATACACAGTGACTGCTATTCTCTATAATATACACAGTGACTGCTATTCTCTATAATATACGCAGTGACTGCTATTCTCTATAATATACACAGGGACTGCTATTATCTACAATATACACAGGGACTGCTATTCTCTATAATATACACAGTGACTGTTATTATCTATAATGTACACAGTGACTGCTATTCTCTATAATATACACAGGGACTGCTATTATCTATAATATACACAGGGACTGCTATTCACTATAATATACACAGGGACTGCTATTATCTATAATATACACAGGGACTGCTATTCACTATAATATACACAGGGACTGCTATTATCTATAATATACACAGGGACTGCTATTCTCTATAATATACACAGGGACTGTTATTCTCTATAATATACACAGGGGCTGTTAATCTCTATAATATACACAGGGACTGCTATTATCTATAATATACACAGGGACTGCTATTCACTATAATATACACAGTGACTGTTATTCTCTATAATATACACAGGGGCTGCTATTCTCTATAATATACACAGGGACTGTTAATCTCTATAATATACACAGGGACTGCTATTCTCTATAATATACACAGGGACTGTTATTCTCTATAATATACACAGGGACTGCTATTCTCTATAATATACACAGGGACTGCTATTCTCTATAATATACACAGGGACTGTTAATCTCTATAATATACACAGGGACTGCTATTCTCTATAATATACACAGGGACTGCTATTCTCTATAATATACACAGGGACTGCTATTCCCTATAATATACACAGTGACTGCTATTCTCTATAATATACACAGTGACTGCTATTCTCTATAATATACAGTGGGACTGCTATTATCTATAATATACACAGGGACTGCTATTATCTATAATATACACAGTGACTGCTATTCTCTATAATATACACAGTGACTGTTATTATCTATAATATACACAGGGACTGCTATTCTCTATAATATACACTGGGACTGCTATTCTCTATAATATACACAGTGACTGCTATTATCTATTATATACACAGGGACTGCTATTATCTATAATATACACAGTGACTGCTATTATCTATAATATACACAGGGACTGCTATTCTCTATAATATACACAGTGACTGCTATTATCTATAATATACACAGGGACTGCTATTATCTATAATATGCACAGTGACTGCTATTCTCTATAATATACACAGTGACTGCTATTCTCTATAATATACACAGGGACTGCTATTCTCTATAATATACACAGGGACTGTTATTCTCTATAATATACACAGGGACTGCTATTATCTATTATATACACAGGGACTGCTATTATCTATAATATACACAGGGACTGCTATTATCTATAATATACACAGGGACTGCTATTCTCTATAATATACACAGTGACTGCTATTATCTATAATATACACAGTGACTGCTATTCTCTATAATATACACAGTGACTGCTATTCTCTATAATATACACAGGGACTGCTATTCTCTATAATATACACAGTGACTGCTATTCTCTATAATATACACAGTGACTGCTATTATCTATAATATACACAGTGACTGCTATTCTCTATAATATACACAGGGACTGCTATTCTCTATAATACACACAGGGACTGCTATTCTCTATAATATACACAGGGACTGCTATTCTCTATAATATACACAGGGACTGCTATTATCTATAATATACACAGGGACTGCTATTCTCTATAATATACACAGTGACTGCTATTATCTATAATATACACAGGGACTGCTATTCTCTATAATATACACAGGAGCTGCTATTCTCTATAATATACACAGGGACTGCTATTATCTATAATATACACAGTGACTGCTATTCTTTATAATATACACAGGGACTGCTATTCTCTATAATATACACAGGGACTGCTATTCTCTATAATATACACAGTGACTGCTATTATCTATAATATACACAGGGGCTGCTATTATCTATAATATACACAGGGACTGCTATTCTCTATAATATACACAGGGACTGTTATTCTCTATAATATACACAGGGACTGCTATTCTCTATAATATACACAGGGACTGCTATTCTCTATAATATACACAGGGACTGCTATTCTCTATAATATACACAGGGACTGCTATTCTCTATAATATACACAGTGACTGCTATTCTCTATAATATACACAGTGACTGCTATTCTCTATAATATACACAGTGACTGCTATTCTCTATCATATACACAGTGACTGCTATTCTCTATAATATACACAGGGACTGCTATTCTCTATAATATACACAGGGACTGCTATTCTCTATAATATACACAGGGACTGCTATTATCTATAATATACACAGTGACTGCTATTCTCTATAATATACACAGGGACTGCTATTCTCTATAATATACACAGTGACTGCTATTCTCTATAATATACACAGTGACTGCTATTCTCTATAATATACGCAGTGACTGCTATTCTCTATAATATACACAGGGACTGCTATTATCTACAATATACACAGGGACTGCTATTCTCTATAATATACACAGTGACTGTTATTATCTATAATGTACACAGTGACTGCTATTCTCTATAATATACACAGGGACTGCTATTATCTATAATATACACAGGGACTGCTATTCACTATAATATACACAGGGACTGCTATTATCTATAATATACACAGGGACTGCTATTCACTATAATATACACAGGGACTGCTATTATCTATAATATACACAGGGACTGCTATTCTCTATAATATACACAGGGACTGTTATTCTCTATAATATACACAGGGGCTGTTAATCTCTATAATATACACAGGGACTGCTATTATCTATAATATACACAGGGACTGCTATTCACTATAATATACACAGTGACTGTTATTCTCTATAATATACACAGGGGCTGCTATTCTCTATAATATACACAGGGACTGTTAATCTCTATAATATACACAGGGACTGCTATTCTCTATAATATACACAGGGACTGTTATTCTCTATAATATACACAGGGACTGCTATTCTCTATAATATACACAGGGACTGCTATTCTCTATAATATACACAGGGACTGTTAATCTCTATAATATACACAGGGACTGCTATTCTCTATAATATACACAGGGACTGCTATTCTCTATAATATACACAGGGACTGTTATTATCTATAATATATACAGGGACTGCTATTATCTATAATATACACAGGGGCTGCTATTCTCTATAATATACACAGGGGCTGCTATTCTCTATAATATACACTGGGACTGCTATTCTCTATAATATACACAGTGACTGCTATTATCTATTATATACACAGGGACTGCTATTATCTATAATATACACAGTGACTGCTATTATCTATAATATACACAGGGACTGCTATTCTCTATAATATACACAGTGACTGCTATTATCTATAATATACACAGGGACTGCTATTATCTATAATATACACAGTGACTGCTATTCTCTATAATATACACAGTGACTGCTATTCTCTATAATATACACAGGGACTGCTATTCTCTATAATATACACAGGGACTGTTATTCTCTATAATATACACAGGGACTGCTATTATCTATTATATACACAGGGACTGCTATTATCTATAATATACACAGGGACTGCTATTATCTATAATATACACAGGGACTGCTATTCTCTATAATATACACAGTGACTGCTATTATCTATAATATACACAGTGACTGCTATTCTCTATAATATACACAGTGACTGCTATTCTCTATAATATACACAGGGACTGCTATTCTCTATAATATACACAGTGACTGCTATTCTCTATAATATACACAGTGACTGCTATTATCTATAATATACACAGTGACTGCTATTCTCTATAATATACACAGGGACTGCTATTCTCTATAATACACACAGGGACTGCTATTCTCTATAATATACACAGGGACTGCTATTCTCTATAATATACACAGGGACTGCTATTATCTATAATATACACAGGGACTGCTATTCTCTATAATATACACAGTGACTGCTATTATCTATAATATACACAGGGACTGCTATTCTCTATAATATACACAGGAGCTGCTATTCTCTATAATATACACAGGGACTGCTATTATCTATAATATACACAGTGACTGCTATTCTTTATAATATACACAGGGACTGCTATTCTCTATAATATACACAGGGACTGTTATTCTCTATAATATACACAGGGACTGCTATTCTCTATAATATACACAGGGACTGCTATTCTCTATAATATACACAGGGACTGCTATTCTCTATAATATACACAGGGACTGCTATTCTCTATAATATACACAGTGACTGCTATTCTCTATAATATACACAGTGACTGCTATTCTCTATAATATACACAGTGACTGCTATTCTCTATCATATACACAGTGACTGCTATTCTCTATAATATACACAGGGACTGCTATTCTCTATAATATACACAGGGACTGCTATTCTCTATAATATACACAGGGACTGCTATTATCTATAATATACACAGTGACTGCTATTCTCTATAATATACACAGGGACTGCTATTCTCTATAATATACACAGTGACTGCTATTCTCTATAATATACACAGTGACTGCTATTCTCTATAATATACGCAGTGACTGCTATTCTCTATAATATACACAGGGACTGCTATTATCTACAATATACACAGGGACTGCTATTCTCTATAATATACACAGTGACTGTTATTATCTATAATGTACACAGTGACTGCTATTCTCTATAATATACACAGGGACTGCTATTATCTATAATATACACAGGGACTGCTATTCACTATAATATACACAGGGACTGCTATTATCTATAATATACACAGGGACTGCTATTCACTATAATATACACAGGGACTGCTATTATCTATAATATACACAGGGACTGCTATTCTCTATAATATACACAGGGACTGTTATTCTCTATAATATACACAGGGACTGCTATTATCTATAATATACACAGGGACTGCTATTCACTATAATATACACAGTGACTGTTATTCTCTATAATATACACAGGGGCTGCTATTCTCTATAATATACACAGGGACTGTTAATCTCTATAATATACACAGGGACTGCTATTCTCTATAATATACACAGGGACTGTTATTCTCTATAATATACACAGGGACTGTTAATCTCTATAATATACACAGGGACTGCTATTCTCTATAATATACACAGGGACTGTTATTCTCTATAATATACACAGGGACTGCTATTCTCTATAATATACACAGGGCCTGCTATTCTCTATAATATACACAGTGACTGCTATTCTCTATAATATACACAGGGACTGCTATTCTCTATAATATACACAGGGACTGCTATTCTCTATAATATACACAGGGACTGCTATTCTCTATAATATACACAGGGACTGTTAATCTCTATAATATACACAGGGACTGCTATTCTCTATAATATACACAGGGACTGCTATTCTCTATAATATACACAGGGACTGCTATTCCCTATAATATACACAGTGACTGCTATTCTCTATAATATACACAGTGACTGCTATTCTCTATAATATACAGTGGGACTGCTATTATCTATAATATACACAGGGACTGCTATTATCTATAATATACACAGTGACTGCTATTCTCTATAATATACACAGTGACTGTTATTATCTATAATATACACAGGGACTGCTATTCTCTATAATATACACTGGGACTGCTATTCTCTATAATATACACAGTGACTGCTATTATCTATTATATACACAGGGACTGCTATTATCTATAATATACACAGTGACTGCTATTATCTATAATATACACAGGGACTGCTATTCTCTATAATATACACAGTGACTGCTATTATCTATAATATACACAGGGACTGCTATTATCTATAATATGCACAGTGACTGCTATTCTCTATAATATACACAGTGACTGCTATTCTCTATAATATACACAGGGACTGCTATTCTCTATAATATACACAGGGACTGTTATTCTCTATAATATACACAGGGACTGCTATTATCTATTATATACACAGGGACTGCTATTATCTATAATATACACAGGGACTGCTATTATCTATAATATACACAGGGACTGCTATTCTCTATAATATACACAGTGACTGCTATTATCTATAATATACACAGTGACTGCTATTCTCTATAATATACACAGTGACTGCTATTCTCTATAATATACACAGGGACTGCTATTCTCTATAATATACACAGTGACTGCTATTCTCTATAATATACACAGTGACTGCTATTATCTATAATATACACAGTGACTGCTATTCTCTATAATATACACAGGGACTGCTATTCTCTATAATACACACAGGGACTGCTATTCTCTATAATATACACAGGGACTGCTATTCTCTATAATATACACAGGGACTGCTATTATCTATAATATACACAGGGACTGCTATTCTCTATAATATACACAGTGACTGCTATTATCTATAATATACACAGGGACTGCTATTCTCTATAATATACACAGGAGCTGCTATTCTCTATAATATACACAGGGACTGCTATTATCTATAATATACACAGTGACTGCTATTCTTTATAATATACACAGGGACTGCTATTCTCTATAATATACACAGGGACTGCTATTCTCTATAATATACACAGTGACTGCTATTATCTATAATATACACAGGGGCTGCTATTATCTATAATATACACAGGGACTGCTATTCTCTATAATATACACAGGGACTGTTATTCTCTATAATATACACAGGGACTGCTATTCTCTATAATATACACAGGGACTGCTATTCTCTATAATATACACAGGGACTGCTATTCTCTATAATATACACAGGGACTGCTATTCTCTATAATATACACAGTGACTGCTATTCTCTATAATATACACAGTGACTGCTATTCTCTATAATATACACAGTGACTGCTATTCTCTATCATATACACAGTGACTGCTATTCTCTATAATATACACAGGGACTGCTATTCTCTATAATATACACAGGGACTGCTATTCTCTATAATATACACAGGGACTGCTATTATCTATAATATACACAGTGACTGCTATTCTCTATAATATACACAGGGACTGCTATTCTCTATAATATACACAGTGACTGCTATTCTCTATAATATACACAGTGACTGCTATTCTCTATAATATACGCAGTGACTGCTATTCTCTATAATATACACAGGGACTGCTATTATCTACAATATACACAGGGACTGCTATTCTCTATAATATACACAGTGACTGTTATTATCTATAATGTACACAGTGACTGCTATTCTCTATAATATACACAGGGACTGCTATTATCTATAATATACACAGGGACTGCTATTCACTATAATATACACAGGGACTGCTATTATCTATAATATACACAGGGACTGCTATTCACTATAATATACACAGGGACTGCTATTATCTATAATATACACAGGGACTGCTATTCTCTATAATATACACAGGGACTGTTATTCTCTATAATATACACAGGGGCTGTTAATCTCTATAATATACACAGGGACTGCTATTATCTATAATATACACAGGGACTGCTATTCACTATAATATACACAGTGACTGTTATTCTCTATAATATACACAGGGGCTGCTATTCTCTATAATATACACAGGGACTGTTAATCTCTATAATATACACAGGGACTGCTATTCTCTATAATATACACAGGGACTGTTATTCTCTATAATATACACAGGGACTGCTATTCTCTATAATATACACAGGGACTGCTATTCTCTATAATATACACAGGGACTGTTAATCTCTATAATATACACAGGGACTGCTATTCTCTATAATATACACAGGGACTGCTATTCTCTATAATATACACAGGGACTGTTATTATCTATAATATTTCCAGGGACTGCTATTATCTATAATATACACAGGGGCTGCTATTCTCTATAATATACACAGGGGCTGCTATTCTCTATAATATACACAGGGACTGCTATTCTCTATAATATACACAGGGGCTGCTATTCTCTATAATATACACAGGGACTGTTAATCTCTATAATATACACAGGGACTGCTATTCTCTATAATATACACAGGGGCTGTTATTCTCTATAATATACACAGGGACTGCTATTCTCTATAATATACACAGGGACTGCTATTCTCTATAATATACACAGGGACTGCTATTCTGTATAATATACACAGGGACTGCTATTCTCTATAATATACACAGGGACTGTTATTCTCTATAATATACACAGGGGCTGCTATTCTCTATAATATACACAGGGACTGTTAATCTCTATAATATACACAGGGGCTGCTATTCTCTATAATATACACAGGGACTGTTATTCTCTATAATATACACAGGGGCTGCTATTCTCTATAATATACACAGGGACTGTTAATCTCTATAATATACACAGGGACTGCTATTCTCTATAATATACACAGGGGCTGTTATTCTCTATAATATACACAGGGACTGCTATTCTCTATAATATACACAGGGACTGCTATTATCTATAATATACACAGGGACTGCTATTCACTATAATATACACAGGGACTGTTATTCTCTATAATATACACAGGGACTGCTATTCTCTATAATATACACAGGGACTGTTAATCTCTATAATATACACAGGGACTGCTATTCTCTATAATATACACAGGGGCTGTTAATCTCTATAATATACACAGGGACTGCTATTCTCTATAATATACACAGGGGCTGTTATTCTCTATAATATACACAGGGACTGTTATTCTCTATAATATACACAGGGACTGCTATTCTCTATAATATACACAGGGGCTGTTATTCTCTATAATATACACAGGGGCTGCTATTCTCTATAATATACACAGGGACTGCTATTCTCTATAATATACACAGGGGCTGTTATTCTCTATAATATACACAGGGACTGCTATTCTCTATAATATACACAGGGGCTGTTATTCTCTATAATATACACAGGGACTGTTAATCTCTATAATATACACAGGGACTGTTAATCTCTATAATATACACAGGGACTGCTATTCTCTATAATATACACAGGGGCTGTTATTCTCTAGAATATACACAGGGACTGTTAATATCTATAATATACACAGGGACTGCTATTCTCTATAATATACACAGGGGCTGTTAATCTCTATAATATACACAGGGACTGCTATTATCTATAATATACACAGGGACTGCTATTCTCTATAATATACACAGGGGCTGTTATTCTCTATAATATACACAGGGACTGTTATTCTCTATAATATACACAGGGACTGCTATTCTCTATAATATACACAGGGGCTGTTATTCTCTATAATATACACAGGGACTGTTATTCTCTATAATATACACAGGGACTGCTATTCTCTATAATATACACAGGGGCTGTTATTCTCTATAATATACACAGGGACTGCTATTCTCTATAATATACACAGGGACTGCTATTCTCTATAATATACACAGTGACTGCTATTATCTATAATACACACAGGGGCTGCTATTCTCTATAATATACACAGGGGCTGCTATTCTCTATAATATACAAAGGGACTGCTACACTCTATAATATACACAGGGACTGCTATTCTCTATAATATACACAGGGACTGTTGATCTCTATAATATACACAGGGGGCTGCTATTCTCTATAATATACACAGGGACTGTTGATCTGTATAATGTACACAGGGGCTGCTATTCTCTATAATATACACAGGGACTGTTGATCTCTATAATATACACAGGGGGCTGCTACACTCTATAATGTACACAGGGGCTGTTGATCTGTATAATGTACACAGGGGCTGCTATTCTCTATCATATACACAGGGACTGCTATTCTCTATAATATACACAGGGACTGTTATTCTCTATAATAAACACAGGGGCTGTTAATCTCTATAATATACACAGTGACTGCTATTCTCTATAATATACACAGGGACTGCTATTCTCTATAATATACACAGTGACTGCTATTCTCTATAATATACACAGTGACTGCTATTATCTATAATGTACACAGTGACTGCTATTCTCTATAATATACACAGGGACTGCTATTCTCTATAATATACACAGTGACTGCTATTCTCTATAATATACACAGGGACTGCTATTATCTATAATATACACAGTGACTGCTATTCTCTATAATATACACAGGGACTGCTATTCTCTATAATACACACAGGGACTGCTATTCTCTATAATATACACAGTGACTGCTATTCTCTATAATATACACAGGGACTGCTATTCTCTATAATATACACAGGGACTGCTATTATCTATAATATACACAGGGACTGCTATTCTCTATAATATACACAGGGACTGCTATTCTCTATAATATACACAGGGACTGCTATTCTCTATAATATACACAGGGACTGCTATTCTCTATAATATACACAGTGACTGTTAATCTCTATAATATACACAGGGACTGCTATTCACTATAATATACACAGGGACTGCTATTCTCTATAATATACACAGGGACTGCTATTCTCTATAATATACACAGGGACTGCTATTCTCTATAATATACACAGGGACTGCTATTCTCTATAATATACACAGGGACTGCTATTCTCTATAATATACACAGTGACTGCTATTCTCTATAATATACACAGTGACTGCTATTATCTATAATATACACAGGGACTGCTATTCTCTATTATATACACAGGGGCTGCTATTCTCTATAATATACACAGTGACTGCTATTCTCTATAATATACACAGGGACTGCTATTCTCTGTAATATACACAGGGACTGCTATTATCTATAATATACACAGGGACTGCTATTCTCTATAATATACACAGGGACTGCTATTCTCTATAATATACACAGTGACTGCTATTCTCTATAATATACACAGGGACTGCTATTCTCTATAAGATACACAGGGACTGCTATTCTCTATAATATACACAGGGACTGTTATTCTCTATAATATACACAGTGACTGCTATTCTCTATAATATACACAGGGACTGCTATTATCTATAATATACACAGGGACTGCTATTCTCTATAATATACACAGGGACTGTTATTCTCTATAATATACACAGTGACTGCTATTCTATATAATATACATAGGGACTGCTATTCTCTATAATATACACAGTGACTGCTATTCTCTATAATATACACAGGGACTGTTATTCTCTATAATATACACAGTGACTGCTATTCTCTATAATATACATAGGGACTGCTATTCTCTATAATATACACAGTGACTGCTATTCTCTATAATATACACAGGGACTGTTATTCTCTATAATATACACAGTGACTGCTATTCTCTATAATATACACAGGGACTGTTATTCTCTATAATATACACAGTGACTGCTATTCTCTATAATATACACAGGGACTGTTATTCTCTATAATATACACAGTGACTGCTATTCTCTATAATATACACAGTGACTGCTATTCTCTATAATATACATAGGGACTGCTATTCTCTATAATATACACAGTGACTGCTATTCTCTATAATATACATAGGGACTGCTATTCTCTATAATATACACAGTGACTGCTATTCTCTATAATATACACAGGGACTGCTATTATCTATAATATACACAGGGACTGCTATTCTCTATAATATACACAGGGACTGTTATTCTCTATAATATACACAGTGACTGCTATTCTCTATAATATACACAGGGACTGCTATTCTCTATAATATACACAGGGACTGCTATTATCTATAATATACACAGGGACTGTTAATCTCTATAATATACACAGTGACTGCTATTCTCTATAATATACACAGGGACTGCTATTCTCTATAATATACACAGGGACTGTTAATCTCTATAATATACACAGTGACTGCTATTCTCTATAATATACACAGGGACTGCTATTATCTATAATATACACAGGGACTGTTAATCTCTATAATATACACAGGGACTGTTATTCTCTATAATATACACAGTGACTGCTATTCTCTATAATATACACAGGGACTGCTATTCTCTATAATATACACAGTGACTGCTATTCTCTATAATATACACAGGGACTGCTATTCTCTATAATATACACAGTGACTGCTGTTCTCTATAATATACACAGTGACTGCTATTCTCTATAATATACACAGGGACTGCTACTCTCTATAATATACACAGGGACTGTTATTCTCTATAATATACACCGGGACTTCTGTTCTCTATAATATACACAGGGACTGCTATTATCTATAATATACACAGGGACTGTTAATCTCTATAATATACACAGGGACTGTTAATCTCTATAATATACACAGTGACTGCTATTCTCTATAATATACACAGGGACTGCTATTATCTATAATATACACAGGGACTGTTAATCTCTATAATATACACAGGGACTGTTATTCTCTATAATATACACAGTGACTGCTATTCTCTATAATATACACAGGGACTGCTATTCTCTATAATATACACAGGGACTGCTATTCTCTATAATATACACAGTGACTGCTATTCTCTATAATATACACAGGGACTGCTATTCTCTATAATATACACAGTGACTGCTGTTCTCTATAATATACACAGTGACTGCTATTCTCTATAATATACACAGGGACTGCTACTCTCTATAATATACACAGGGACTGTTATTCTCTATAATATACACCGGGACTTCTGTTCTCTATAATATACACAGGGACTGCTATTATCTATAATATACACAGGGACTGTTATTCTCTATAATATACACAGTGACTGCTATTCTCTATAATATACACAGGGACTGCTATTCTCTATAATATACACAGTGACTGCTATTCTCTATAATATACACAGGGACTGCTACTCTCTATAATATACACAGGGACTGTTATTCTCTATAATATACACCGGGACTTCTGTTCTCTATAATATACACAGGGACTGCTATTATCTATAATATACACAGGGACTGTTAATCTCTATAATATACACAGTGACTGCTATTCTCTATAATATACACAGGGACTGCTATTATCTATAATATACACAGGGACTGTTAATCTCTATAATATACACAGGGACTGTTATTCTCTATAATATACACAGTGACTGCTATTCTCTATAATATACACAGGGACTGCTATTCTCTATAATATACACAGTGACTGCTATTCTCTATAATATACACAGGGACTGCTATTCTCTATAATATACACAGTGACTGCTATTATCTATAATATACACAGGGACTGTTATTCTCTATAATATACACAGGGACTGCTATTATCTATAATATACACAGGGACTGTTATTCTCTATAATATACACAGGGACTGCTGTTCTCTATAATATACACAGGGGCTGTTATTCCCTTTATTCCCTCATCGCCCATCAGCTATCCATCTCCTTCTTGAATATTCTCCAAGACTGTTACCCCCCCCCCCACCCCCCCACCTCTCCCCTCCCCTCCTCCCCCACCGTGCTCGAGACCATTTTCCCATTCCGACCCCCAAAGGCACCTCAAACAGACAGTACCTTGCACACCTCCCATTGGCTGCTCTCTAACCAATGCTTGTCTGTTCTACTTTGATTGACAGGGTTTGAAACCAATGGATTTCAACGGTTTGTCCGACCCCTATGTTAAGATCCACCTCCTGCCAGGTGCCTGCAAGGTAGAACCTGCATCGAAATGTCATCGCCCGGTCCCCACGATCAGACCCAGACTGCACGTCCCTGACCTGAAGTGTTAACCCTCCCTCAGCAACAGAGAAGAGGGAGAGAAAGATAGAAGAGGAAAGAGAGAGAGTGAGTGGGGGGGCAATGAAGAGAGACAGAGAGGAGAGAAAGAATGAGAGACAGAGAGCGACAGAGAGAGTGGGAAAACGCAGTAGACAGACAGAGAGAAGGGACAGAAAAGGAGAGACAGAATAAAATGTGAGGGAGTTAGAGATGGGCACAGAGGGAGATACAGAGTGATAGACTGATTAGAGAAACAGAGAAAGAGAGACAGAGGGAATGAGGGGGAGAGAGACAGAGAAAGGGACAGAGAGAGAGACAGAGTGAGAGAGACAGACAGACAGAGACAAAGAGAGACAGAGAGAAACAAAGAGACAGAGAAAAAGAGAGAGAAAGAGAGACAGAGAGAGGGTGAAAGAGAGAGAAGGAGAGAAACAGCGAAAGAGAGAGAGACAGACAGAGAGAGAGAAAGATAAAGAGACAGAGAGCGAGAGAGAGACAGAGAAAGAGAGACAGAGAGAGGGAGAGACAGAGAGAAAGAAAGAGAGAGAGGGAGTGACAGAGAGAAACAGAGAGAGAGCGACAGAGAGACAGAGAGAGGGAGAGAGAGAAAGAGACGAGAGTGAGAAAGAGACAGAGAGAGAGAGACAGAGAGACAGACAGAGGGAAAGAGAGAGAGAGAGACAGAGAGAGATGGAGAGAGGGAGAGAGAGAGAGAGAGAGAGAGACAGAGAGAGAGAGCGAGAGAGAGAGACAGAGAGAGAGAAAGAGAGATTTTGTGAGTGGGGTGGATAGGTTTGGAGAGACGGAGGGAGTGTAACCGAGCTTGGATATGAAGCAGAGATTGTGAGTAATGAGACTGGGTGTGTGTTGAATCTCTGCGGAGTAAATATTACAAATTGAAATGGTTTGTTCAGGTGGTGAGGAACAAGCTTAATGGAACAGAACCATGAACTGAACAAAAAGTAATTTCTTTCCAATTATTCAGCTTGTCGCTTACCGACAGGAACACGATGTGCAGATTAATTTAATCAATTCAGCTGTGAAACCTTTTACAAACACAGTGTACTACCATCCATCATCCAGAACACACACAGCCATTCCTATCAACATTCAGCTGAGGGATTTAAAAAATCAGTCACGCAGAATGTCATCAAACACTCCCAGGACAGGTACAGTACGGGGGTTAGATACAGATTAAAGCTCCCTCTACACTGTCCCCATCAAACACTCCCAGGACAGGTACAGTACGGGGGTTAGATGCAGAGTAAAGCTCCCTCTCCACTGTCCCCCATCAAACACTCCCAGGACAGGTACAGTACGGGGGTTAGATGCAGAGTAAAGCTCCCTCTACACTGTCCCCCATCAAACACTCCCCAGGACAGGTACAGTACGGGGGTTAGATACAGAGTAAAGCTCCCTCTACACTGTCCCCCATCAAACACTCCCAGGACAGGTACAGTACGGGGGTTAGATACAGAGTAAAGCTCCCTCGACACTGTCCCCCATCAAACACTCCCAGGACAGGTACAGTACGGGGGTTAGATACAGAGTAAAGCTCCCTCTACATTGTCCCCATCAAACACTCCCAGGACAGGTACAGTACGGGGGTTAGATACAGAGTAAAGCTCCCTCTACACTGTCCCCATCAAACACTCCCCAGGACAGGTACAGTACGGGGGTTAGATACAGAGTAAAGCTCCCTCTACACTGTCCCCATCAAACACTCCCAGGACAGGTACAGTACGGGGGTTAGATACAGAGTTAAGCTCCCTCTACACTGTCCCCATTAAACACTCCCCAGGACAGGTACAGTACGGGGGGTTAGATACAGATTAAAGCTCCCTCTACACTGTCCCCATCAAACACTCCCAGGACAGGTACAGTACGGGGGTTAGATACAGAGTAAAGCTCCCTCTACACTGTCCCCATCAAACACTCCCAGGACAGGTACAGTACGGGGGTTAGATACAGAGTAATGCTCCCTCTACACTGTCCCCATCAAACACTCCCCAGGACAGGTACAGTACGGGGGGTTAGATACAGATTAAAGCTCCCTCTACACTGTCCCCATCAAACACTCCCAGGACAGGTACAGTACGGGGGTTAGATACAGAGTAAAGCTCCCTCTACACTGTCCCCATCAAACACTCCCAGGACAGGTACAGTACGGGGGTTAGATACAGAGTAAAGCTCTCTCTACACTGTCCCCATCAAACACTCCCAGGACAGGTACAGTACGGGGGTTAGATACAGAGTAAAGCTCCCTCTACACTGTCCCCCATCAAACACTCCCAGGACAGGTACAGTACGGGGGTTAGATACAGAGTAAAGCTCCCTCTACACTGTCCACATCAAACACTCCCAGGACAGGGACAGTACGTGGGTTAGATACAGAGTAAAGCTCCCTCTACACTGTCCCCATCAAACACTCCCAGGACAGGTACAGTACGGGGGTTAGATACAGAGTAAAGCTCCCTCTACACTGTCCCCCATCAAACACTCCCAGGACAGGTACAGTACGGGGGTTAGATACAGAGTAAAGCTCCCTCTACACTGTCCCCATCAAACACTCCCAGGACAGGTACAGTACGGGGTTAGATACAGAGTAAAGCTCCCTCTACACTGTCCCCATCAAACACTCCCAGGACAGGTACAGTACGGGGGTTAGATACAGAGTAAAGCTCCCTCTACACTGTCCCCCATCAAACACTCCCAGGACAGGTACAGTATGGGGGTTAGATACAGAGTAAAGCTCCCTCTACACTGTCCACATCAAACACTCCCAGGACAGGGACAGTACGGGGGTTAGATACAGAGTAAAGCTCCCTCTACACTGTCCCCATCAAACACTCCCAGGACAGGTACAGTACGGGGGTTAGATACAGAGTAAAGCTCCCTCTACACTGTCCCCATCAAACACTCCCAGGACAGGTACAGTACGGGGGTTAGATACAGAGTAAAGCTCCCTCTACACTGTCCCCATCAAACACTCCCAGGACAGGTACAGTACGGGGTTAGATACAGAGTAAAGCTCCCTCTACACTGTCCCCATCAAACACTCCCAGGACAGGTACAGTACGGGGGTTAGATACAGAGTAAAGCTCCCTCTACACTGTCCCCCATCAAACACTCCCAGGACAGGTACAGTATGGGGGTTAGATACAGAGTAAAGCTCCCTCTACACTGTCCACATCAAACACTCCCAGGACAGGTACAGTACGGGGGTTAGATACAGAGTAAAGCTCCCTCTACACTGTCCCCATCAAACACTCCCAGGACAGGTACAGTACGGGGGTTAGATACAGAGTAAAGCTCCCTCTACACTGTCCCCATCAAACACTCCCAGGACAGGTACAGTACGGGGGTTAGATACAGAGTAAAGCTCCCTCTACACTGTCCCCATCAAACACTCCCAGGACAGGTACAGTACGGGGGTTAGATACAGAGTAAAGCTCCCTCTACACTGTCCCCATCAAACACTCCCAGGACAGGTACAGTACGGGGGTTAGATACAGAGTAAAGCTCCCTCTACACTGTCCCCCATCAAACACTCCCAGGACAGGTACAGTACGGGGGTTAGATACAGAGTAAAGCTCCCTCTACACTGTCCCCCATCAAACACTCCCAGGACAGGTACAGTACGGGGGTTAGATACAGAGTAAAGCTCCCTCTACACTGTCCCCCATCAAACACTCCCCAGGACAGGTACAGTACGGGGGTTAGATACACAGTAAAGCTCCCTCTACACTGTCCCCCATCAAACACTCCCAGGACAGGTACAGTACGGGGGTTAGATACAGAGTAAAACTCCCTCTACACTGTCCCCATCAAACACTCCCAGGACAGGTACAGTACGGGGGTTAGATACAGAGTAAAGCTCCCTCTACACTGTCCCCCATCAAACACTCCCAGGACAGGTACAGTACGGGGGTTAGATACAGAGTAAAGCTCCCTCTACACTGTCCCCATCAAACACTCCCAGGACAGGTACAGTACGGGGGTTAGATACAGAGTAAAGCTCCCTCTACACTGTCCCCATCAAACACTCCCAGGACAAGTACAGTGCGGGGGTTAGATACAGTGTAAAGCTCCCTCTACGCTTTTTAACCGATTAGGGAGCAGGAAGCTTGTCTGTTCAGCTGTGTGAACGATGTTCATGATATTTAAACTCCCCCAGGGTAACAAGCTGAAGACAAGAACATTGCGAAATACATTGAACCCCACATGGAATGAAACCTTGACTTATTACGGCATCACAGAAGAGGATATGATTCGCAAAACGCTCAGGTGAGACAGGGACCTGAACCCGGAGAGAGTCAGAGGCTGGGAATCCTGCAGTGAGTAACTCACCTCCTGACTCCCCAAAGCCTGTCCACCATCTACAAGGCACAAGTCAGGAGTGTGATGGAATACTCTCCACTTGCCTGGATGGGTGCAGCTCTAACAACACTCAGGAAGCTCCACACCATCCAGGACAAAGCAGCCCGCTTGATTGGCACCCCATCTACAAACATTCACTCCCTCCACCACCGACACACAGTGACAGCAGTGTGTACCATCTACAAGATGCACTGCAGCAACTCACCAAGGGTCCTTCGACAGCGCCGCCCAAACCCGCGACCTCTACCAACTAGAAGGACAAGGGCAGCAGACGCATGGGAACACCCCCACCTGCAAGTTCCCCTCCGAGTCACACACCATCCCGACTTGGAACTATATCGGGCTTTAATCCCAGTCAGGACAGTGCTGTGGGTAGGGAGGGTTGTAGGTAGGGAGGAGTGCAGAGATCTCGGAGGGTCGTAGGGTCTGGAGGAGGTTACAGAGATAGGGAGGGTTGTAGTGACTGGAGGAGGTTACAGAGATAGGGTGGGTTGCAGGGACTGGAGGAGGTTACAGAGATAGGGAGGGTTGTAGGATCTGGAGGAGGTTACAGAGATAGGGAGGGGTGTAGGGGCTGGAGGAGGTTACAGAGATAGGGAGGGTTGTAGGGACTGGAGGAGGTTACAGAGATAGGGAGGGGTTGTAGGGACTGGAGGAGGTTACAGAGATAGGGAGGGTTGTCGGGACTGGAGGAGGTTACAGAGATAGGGAGGGTTGTCGGGGCTGGAGGAGGTTACAGAGATAGGGAGGGTTGTAGGGACTGGAGGAGGTTACAGAGATAGGGAGGGTTGTCGGGACTGGAGGAGGTTACAGAGATAGGGAGGGTTGTCGGGGCTGGAGGAGGTTACAGAGATAGGGAGGGTTGTAGGGACTGGAGGAGGTTACAGAGATAGGGAGGGTTGTAGGGACTGGAGGAGGTTACAGAGATAGGGAGGGTTGTAGGGGCTGGAGGAGGTTACAGAGATAGGGAGGGGGGAGTGAGGGGCCATGGAGGGATTTGAAAACGAGGATGAGAATTTTAAAATCGAGGTGTTACCGGACCGGGAGCCGGTGGAGGTCAGCGAGCACAGGGGGTGACGGGTGAACGGGACTCGATGAGAGTTCGGACACTGGGGAGGGGGATCAGCAGGAGTTTTGGGATGAGCTGAAGTTTCCAGAGGGTGGAATGTGGGAGAGCCTCGGGAATGGTCGAGTCTGGAGGAGAACGAAGGCACGGGTGAGGGTTTCAGCAGCCGATGAGCTGAGACAGGGGCGGAGTCGGGGCGACGTTCCAGAGGTGGAAATAGACAGTGTCAGTGACGGTGAGGATATGTGGTCGGAATCTCATCGCGGGGGGTTAAATCTGACACCGAGGTTGTGAACAGTCTGGGTTCAGACTGAGACAGTCACCAGGGAGAGGGACGGAGTCGGTAGCTGGGGAATGGAGTTTGTCCTGGGAGGGCTGCAGTGGGTGGGTTTGCCAATCTGAAACTCAGCCCATTCCCGGTTTCCTCCTCAGGATCTCGGTCTGCGATGAAGACAAGTTGAGTCACAACGATTTTATTGGAGAGACGAGAGTGCCCCTGAGAAAACTCAAAGTCAATCAGCGCAGACACTTCAATATGGTCCTGGAGAGACACCCGCCGGTGAGGAGGGAGAAGGGAAGAGGGAGGGAAGGATGGGAGGAGGGGAGAGGAGAGTGAGGGTCACTGGCTGTTTCCCACTCACCATCAACAGAGCCCAACCCAATCCATCGCCAGCCCAGAACTGAGCCCGCCTGTGAGGACCAGTACCCCCGGGGAGAGTCGGTGCCCGTGGGGGACCCGTACCCCCGGGGAGAGTCGGTGCCCGTGGGGGACCCGTACCCCCGGGGAGAGTCGGTGCCTATGGGGGACCCGTACCCCCGGGGAGAGTCGGTGCCTATGGGGGACCCGTACCCCGGGAGAGTCGGTGCCTGTGGGGGACCCGTACCCCGGGGAGAGACGGTGCCCGTGGGGGATCCATACCCAGGGGAGAGTCGGTGCCGGTGGGGAACTGTACCGCGGGAGAGTCGGTGTCCGTGGGGACCCGTACCCTGGGGGAGTCGGTGCCCATGGGGACCCGTACCCGGGCAGGGATTTGAGCAAAACCCGTTGACTGTGTCTTAATATTCCACTCTCCATCTATAGCTGGCCTCTCCATCAACAATGAGGGGGATCTCCTTCTACCTGAAAGAGGTAAGGTGAAAAAATCAGCAATGGGCTCTCTCTCAGGGTGATATCTGTACACTGACTGGTGTCTCTCAGTCCCCTCTCTCTCAGGGTGATATCTGTACACTGACTGGTGTCTCTCAGTCCCTCTCTCTCTCAGGGTGATATCTGTACACTGACTGGTGTCTCTCAGTCCCTCTCTCTCAGGGTGATATCTGTACACTGACTGGTGTCTCTCAGTCCCTCTCTCTCTCAGGGTGATATCTGTACACTGACTGGTGTCTCTCAGTCCCCTCTCTCTCAGGGTGATATCTGTACACTGACTGGTGTCTCTCAGTCCCCTCTCTCTCAGGGTGATATCTGTACACTGACTGGTGTCTCTCAGTCCCTCTCTCTCAGGGTGATATCTGTACACTGACTGGTGTCTCTCAGTCCCCTCTCTCTCAGGGTGATATCTGTACACTGACTGGTGTCTCTCAGTCCCCTCTCTCTCAGGGTGATATCTGTACACTGACTGGTGTCTCTCAGTCCCCTCTCTCTCAGGGTGATATCTGTACACTGACTGGTGTCTCTCACTCCCCTCTCTCTCAGGGTGATATCTGTACACTGACTGGTGTCTCTCAGTCCCCTCTCTCTCAGGGTGATATCTGTACACTGACTGGTGTCTCTCAGTCCCTCTCTCTCAGGGTGATATCTGTACACTGACTGGTGTCTCTCAGTCCCCTCTCTCTCAGGGTGATATCTGTACACTGACTGGTGTCTCTCAGTCCCCTCTCTCTCAGGGTGATATCTGTACACTGACTGGTGTCTCTCAGTCCCCTCTCTCTCAGGGTGATATCTGTACACTGACTGGTGTCTCTCAGTCCCTCTCTCTCAGGGTGATATCTGTACACTGACTGGTGTCTCTCAGTCCCCTCTCTCTCAGGGTGATATCTGTACACTGACTGGTGTCTCTCAGTCCCTCTCTCTCAGGGTGATATCTGTACACTGACTGGTGTCTCTCAGTCCCTCTCTCTCAGGGTGATATCTGTACACTGACTGGTGTCTCTCAGTCCCCTCTCTCTCTCAGTGTGATATCTGTACACTGACTGGTGTCTCTCAGTCCCTCACTCTCAGGGTGATATCTGTACACTGACTGGTGTCTCTCAGTCCCCTCTCTCTCAGGGTGATATCTGTACACTGACTGGTGTCTCTCAGTCCCTCACTCTCAGGGTGATATCTGTACACAGACTGGTGTCTCTCAGTCCCCTCTCTCTCAGGGTGATATCTGTACACAGACTGGTCTCTCTCAGTCCCTCTCTCTCAGGGTGATATCTGTACACTGAAAGGTGTCTCTCAGTCCCTCTCTTAGGGTGATATCTGTGCACTGACTGTTGTCTCTCAGTCCCCTCTCTCAGGGTGATATCTGTACACTGACTGGTGTCTCTCAGTCCCTCTCTCTCAGGGTGATATCTGTACACTGACTGGTGTCTCTCAGTCCCCTCTCTCTCAGGGTGATATCTGTACACTGACTGGTGTCTCTCAGTCCCCTCTCTCTCAGGGTGATATCTGTACACTGACTGGTGTCTCTCAGTCCCTCTCTCTCAGGGTGAGATCTGTACACTGACTGGTGTCTCTCAGTCCCCTCTCTCAGGGTGATATCTGTACACTGACTGGTGTCTCTCAGTCCCCTCTCTCTCAGGGTGATATCTGTACACTGACTGGTGTCTCTCAGTCCCTCTCTCTCAGGGTGATATCTGTACACTGACTGGTCTCTCTCAGTCCCTCTCTCTCAGGGTGATATCTGTACACTGAAAGGTGTCTCTCAGTCCCTCTCTTAGGGTGATATCTGTGCACTGACTGTTGTCTCTCAGTCCCCTCTCTCAGGGTGATATCTGTACACTGACTGGTGTCTCTCAGTCCCTCTCTCTCAGGGTGATATCTGTACACTGACTGGTGTCTCTCAGTCCCTCACTCTCAGCGTGATATCTGTACACTGACTGGTGTCTCTCAGTCCCCTCTCTCTCAGGGTGATATCTGTACACTGACTGGTGTCTCTCAGTCCCCTCTCTCTCAGGGTGATATCTGTACACAGACTGGTGTCTCTCAGTCCCCTCTCTCTCAGGGTGATATCTGTACACTGACTGGTGTCTCTCAGTCCCTCTCTCTCAGGGTGATATCTGTACACTGACTGGTGTCTCTCAGTCCCCTCTCTCTCAGGGTGATATCTGTACACTGACTGGTGTCTCTCAGTCCCCTCTCTCTCAGGGTGATATCTGTACACTGACTGGTGTCTCTCAGTCCCCTCTCTCTCAGGGTGATATCTGTACACTGACTGGTGTCTCTCAGTCCCTCTCTCTCAGGGTGATATCTGTACACTGACTGGTGTCTCTCAGTCCCCTCTCTCTCAGGGTGATATCTGTGCACTGACTGTTGTCTCTCAGTCCCCTCTCTCTCAGGGTGATATCTGTACACTGACTGGTGTCTCTCAGTCCCTCTCTCTCAGGGTGATATCTGTACACTGACTGGTGTCTCTCAGTCCCCTCTCTCTCAGGGTGATATCTGTACACTGACTGGTGTCTCTCAGTCCCCTCTCTCTCAGGGTGATATCTGTACACTGACTGGTGTCTCTCAGTCCCTCTCTCTCAGGGTGAGATCTGTACACTGACTGGTGTCTCTCAGTCCCTCACTCTCAGCGTGATATCTGTACACTGACTGGTGTCTCTCAGTCCCCTCTCTCTCAGGGTGATATCTGTACACAGACTGGTGTCTCTCAGTCCCCTCTCTCTCAGGGTGATATCTGTACACTGACTGGTGTCTCTCAGTCCCTCTCTCTCAGGGTGATATCTGTACACTGACTGGTGTCTCTCAGTCCCCTCTCTCTCAGGGTGATATCTGTACACTGACTGGTGTCTCTCAGTCCCCTCTCTCTCAGGGTGATATCTGTACACTGACTGGTGTCTCTCAGTCCCCTCTCTCTCAGGGTGATATCTGTACACTGACTGGTGTCTCTCAGTCCCTCTCTCTCAGGGTGATATCTGTACACTGACTGGTGTCTCTCAGTCCCCTCTCTCTCAGGGAGATATCTGTACACTGACTGGTGTCTCTCAGTCTCCTCTCTCTCAGGGTGATATCTGTACACTGACTGGTGTCTCTCAGTCCCCTCTCTCTCAGGGTGATATCTGTACACTGACTGGTGTCTCTCAGTCCCCTCTCTCTCAGGGTGATATCTGTACACTGACTGGTGTCTCTCAGTTGCCTCTCTCTCAGGGTGATATCTGTACACTGACTGGTGTCTCTCAGTCCCTCTCTCTCAGGGTGATATCTGTACACTGACTGGTGTCTCTCAGTCCCTCTCTCTCTCAGGGTGATATCTGTACACTGACTGGTGTCTCTCAGTCCCCTCTCTCTCAGGGTGATATCTGTACACTGACTGGTGTCTCTCAGTCCCTCTCTCTCAGGGTGATATCTGTACACTGACTGGTGTCTCTCAGTCCCTCTCTCTCAGGGTGATATCTGTACACTGACTGGTGTCTCTCAGTCCCCTCTCTCTCAGGGTGATATCTGTACACTGACTGGTGTCTCAGTCCCCTCTCTCTCAGGGTGATATCTGTACACTGACTGGTGTCTCTCAGTCCCTCTCTCTCAGGGTGATATCTGTACACTGACTGGTGTCTCTCAGTCCCTCTCTCTCAGGGTGATATCTGTACACTGACTGGTGTCTCTCAGTCCCTCTCTCTCAGGGTGATATCTGTACACTGACTGGTGTCTCTCAGTCCCCTCTCTCTCAGGGTGATATCTGTACACTGACTGGTGTCTCAGTCCCCTCTCTCTCAGGGTGATATCTGTACACTGACTGGTGTCTCTCAGTCCCTCTCTCTCAGGGTGATATCTGTACACTGACTGGTGTCTCTCAGTCCCCTCACTCTCAGCGTGATATCTGTACACTGACTGGTGTCTCTCAGTCCCCTCTCTCTCAGGGTGATATCTGTACACTGACTGGTGTCTCTCAGTTGCCTCTCTCTCAGGGTGATATCTGTACACTGACTGGTGTCTCTCAGTCCCTCTCTCTCAGGGTGATATCTGTACACTGACTGGTGTCTCTCAGTCCCTCTCTCTCTCAGGGTGATATCTGTACACTGACTGGTGTCTCTCAGTCCCCTCTCTCTCAGGGTGATATCTGTACACTGACTGGTGTCTCTCAGTCCCTCTCTCTCAGGGTGATATCTGTACACTGACTGGTGTCTCTCAGTCCCTCTCTCTCAGGGTGATATCTGTACACTGACTGGTGTCTCTCAGTCCCCTCTCTCTCAGGGTGATATCTGTACACTGACTGGTGTCTCTCAGTCCCCTCTCTCTCAGGGTGATATCTGTACACTGACTGGTGTCTGTCATTCCCTCTCTATCTCTCTGCCGCTCTCTCATTCTCTCTCATTCTCTCTCTGTCTCTCTCTCTCTCTGTCCCTGTCTCTGTCTCTCTCTCTCTCTCTCTCTCTGTCCCTGTCTCTGTCTCTCGTTCTCTCTCTCTCTCTCTCTCTCTCCCCCGCCTGTGATCCTCTCTCTCACAGCTGTGCTCTATGATTCACTCTCTCCGTGATCAGTTTTGCCTCGGAGCCTGATAATTATTTGTGGCAGTGCATCCAGGAATGACAGGCTGTCAGGGAGTCCCCCCGAGTCGTGGTCTGGAGAATCTCCAGTCCCGCGTCTGTCATTAACCCTCCCGTTGCTGAACAGAGAGATCCCAGGCTCCGGCCTGTGATGATTCGGCCTGATCTCACACCCGCTGTGCGGTACTGACTCCCACACCGGGGGCAGCAAGATCCCAGGCTCCGGCCCCACCCCCCCCAGACCCGTCTGCAGTTCTGTTGTTCTGTGTAACGTTATATCGACTCCCTTCGGCTGTATGTCACTAATTCTTACTCTTCTCTCTCATCCTCTCTTCCTCCGTCCCCCTCCCCTCCCTCTCTCCCGCCCTCCCTCCGCGCTCTTCCTGCCGCCCGACAGCTGGACAATGACCAGCAGCTGGAGGAGCGAGGTCGGATTCTGATTGGTTTACAGTACTGTTCCCTGCGCTGCGGCCTGCTGGTCTCTATCCTGCGCTGTGCTCACCTGGCTGCCATGGACGCCAATGGTTTCTCCGACCCGTACGTCAAGACGTAGGTATCACCTAACAGGGGGTGTTTACACCGTTAAACAGCCCACCCTGCACCGGGAGGTGCCCCCCCGGGTAACGCGGCGCGGATTTAGTTCAGAGCAAATGGTGTTTCAATAATTTACTTGAGTTTATTTTTGGTGATGTAACGGAGAGGGTTGACGAGGGGGAATGCGGTGGATGCGGTGTACGTGGACTTCCGAAAGGCGTTTGAGAAAGTGCCACACGACAGGCTTGCCAGCCAATGGAATCAGAGGGAATCGCGGCAGCACGGACACGAAACGGGCTGAGTGGCAGGAAAGAGAGCCGTGGCGAAGGGGGCACGGGAACAGTGGGATCGTACTGTGCGTGTCAGGGCGGCGGGATCTTGCAGCGTGTGTTGGGGCAGGAGGGTCGCACTGTGCGTGGGAGGGGCAGTGGGAACTCGCTGCGCGTGGGCAGGGCGGTGGGATCTTGCTGTGCCCCCCCCCCCCTCCATCGCTGTCTCTGACTCTGTGACTCCCTTCCCCGGTTCCAGGTACCTGAAACCTGATATTACCAAGAGGTCGAAACACAAAACAGCCGTGAAAAAAAAGACCCTGAACCCAGAGTTTAACGAGGTGAGAGGGAGGGAGGGAGACACAGTGGGAGAGGTCTGGAGGGTGTTTTATAGGGAGGAGGGAGAGGGGGAGAAGGGGAGGGGGAGAATTAGGGAGGGGGATTAGAGAGAGGAGGGAGAGGGGGAGAAGGGGAGAGGGAGGTAGGGAGGGGGTTTAGAGAGAGGAGGAAGAGTGGGAGAAGGGAAGAGGGAGAGGTAGTGAGGGGGTTTAGAGAGAGAAGGAAGAGTGGGAGAAGGGAAAAGGGAGAGGTGGGGAGGGGGATTAGAGAAAGGAGGGTAGAGGGGGAGAAGGGGAGGGGGAGAGGTAGGGAGGGGGATTAGAGAAAGGAGGGAGAGTGGGAGAAGGGGAGAGGGAGAGGTAGGGAGGGGGTTTAGAGAGAGGATGAAGACTGGGAGAAGGGGAGAGGGAGAGGTAGGGAGGGGGATTAGAGAGAGGAGGGAGAGTGGGAGGGGAGAGGGAGAGGTAGGGAGGGGGATTAGAGAGAGGAGGGTAGAGGGAGAGTGGGAGAAGGGGAGAGGAAGAGGTGCGGAGGGGGTTTAGAGAGAGAAGAGAGAGGGGGAGTGGGATAAGGGGCGAGGGGGAGGTGCGGAGAGGGTTTAGAGAGAGAAGGGAGAGGGAGGGGTGCGGAGAGGGTTTAGAGAGAGAAGGGAGAGGGGGAGTGGGAGAAGGGGAGTGGGAGAGGTGCGGAGAGGGTTTAGAGAGAGAAGGGAGAGGGGGAGTGGGATAAGGGGAGAGGGAGAGGTGCGGAGAGGGTTTAGAGAGAGAAGGGAGAGGGAGAGGTGCGGAGGGGGTTTAGAGAGAGAAGAGAGAGGGGGAGTGGGAGAAGGGGAGAGGGAGAGGTGCGGAGAGGGTTTAGAGAGAGAAGGGAGAGGGGGAGTGGGATAAGGGGAGAGGGAGAGGTGCGGAGAGGGTTTGGAGAGAGAAGGGAGAGGGAGAGTGGGATAAGGGGAGAGGGAGAGGTGCGGAGAGGGTTTAGAGAGAGAAGGGAGAGGGGGAGTGGGATAAGGGGAGAGGGAGAGGTGCGGAGAGGGTTTAGAGAGAGAAGGGAGAGGGGGAGTGGGATAAGGGGAGAGGGAGAGGTGCGGAGAGGGTTTAGGGCCAATACAGAACCGCATGGGTCACGGCAAGAGCTTGTAACGTGACCCTTCACCTCCCCCCCCCTGGCGACACCCCCACGGCTGACCTCCCTTTGCCCTCTGACCCCTCCTTTAGGAGTTCTTCTATGAGATTGACCATGCGGCCCTCGCTAGCAAGACCCTGGAGGTGACTGTGTGGGACTACGACCTGGGAAGGTCAAATGACTTTATTGGTGAGTGAGTGGGGGGGCGGACCCATACCCCGGGGAGAGTCTGTGCCCGTGGGGACCCCGGGGAGAGTCTGTGCCCGTGGGGACCCCGGGGAGAGTCGGTGCTAATGGGGGACCCCGGGGAGAGTCTGTGCACGTGGGGACCCCGGGGAGAGTCGGTGCTAATGGGGGACCCCGGGGAGAGTCGGTGCTAATGGGGGACCCCGGGGAGAGTCTGTGCCCGTGGGGACCACTGGGAGAGTTGGTGCCACTGGGGGACCCCGGGAAGAGTCGGTGCTAATGGGGGACCCCGGGGAGAGTCGGTGCCCGTGGGGACCCCGGGGAGAGTCTGTGCACGTGGGGACCCCGGAGAGAGTCGGTGCTAATGGGGGACCCCGGGGAGAGTCTGTGCCCATGGGGACCACTGGGAGAGTTGGTGCCACTGGGGGACCCCGGGGAGAGTCGGTGCTAATGGGGGACCCCGGGGAGAGTCTGTGCCCGTGGGGAACACTGGGTGAGTTGGTGCCACTGGGGGACCCCGGGGAGAGTCGGTGCCCTTGGAGACCCCGGGGAGAGTCGGTGCCCATGGGGACCCCGGGGAGAGTCTGTGCCCGTGGGGACCACTGGGTGAGTTGGTGCCACTGGGGGACCCCGGGGAGAGTCGGTTCCCTTGGAGACCCCGGGGAGAGTCGGTGCCCTTGGAGACCCCGGGGAGAGTCGGTGCTAATGGGGGACCCCGGGGAGAGTCGGTGCCCATGGGGACCCCGGGGAGAGTCGGTGCCCATGGGGACCCCGGGGAGAGTCGGTGCTAATGGGGGACCCCGGGGAGAGTCGGTGCCAATGGGGGACCCCGGGGAGAGTCGGTGCCCATGGGGGACTGGACCCCGGGGGGGGGGAGTCGGTGCCTGTGGGGGGAACTGTACCCCGGGGGGGAGTCGGTGCCCGTGTGGGGAACTGTACCCCGAGGAGAGTCGGTGCCCGTGGGGGAACTGTATCCCGGGGGGAGTCGGTGCCCGTGGGGGAACTGTACCCCGGGGGGGAGTCGGTGCCCGTGGGGGGAACTGTACCCCGGGGGGGAGTCGGTGCCCGTGGGGGAACTGTACCCCGGGGGGAGTCGGTGCCCGTGGGGGAACTGTACCCCAGGGGGAGTCGGTGCCCATGGGGGGAACTGTACCCCGGGGAGAGTCGGTGCCCATGGGGGGAACTGTACCCCGGGAAGAGTCGGTGCCCATGGGGGAACTGTACCCCGGGGGGGAGTCGGTGCCCATGGGGGGACTGTACCCCAGGGGGAGTCGGTGCCCGTGGGGGGAACTGTACCCCGGGGGGGAGTCGGTGCCCGTGGGGGGACTGTACCCCGGGGGGAGTCGGTGCCCGTGGGAGGAACTGTACCCCGGGGGGAGTCGGTGGCCGTTGGGGAACTGTACCCCGGGGGGGAGTCGGCGCCCGTGGTGGGAACTGTACCCCAGGGGGAGTCGGTGCCCGTAGGGGGAACTGTACCCCGGGAGTGTCGGTGCCCGTGGAGGGAATCTGTACCCCAGGGGGAGTCGGTGCCCATGGGGGGAACTGTACCCCGGGGGGGGTGTCAGTGCCCGTTGGGGAACTGTACCCCGGGGGGGAGTCGGTGCCCGTGGGGGGAACTGTACCCGGGGGGGAGTCGGTGCCCGTGGGGGAAATGTACCCCGGGGGGGAGTCGGTGCCCGTGGGGGGAATCTGTACCCCAGGGGGAGTCGGTGCCCATGGGGGAACTGTACCCTGGGGGGAGTCGGTGCCCATTGGGGAACTGTACCCCAGGGGGAGCCAGTGCCCGTGGGGGGAACTGTACCCCGGGGGGGGTGTCAGTGCCCGTTGGGGAACTGTACCCCGGGGGGGAGTCGGTGCCCATGGGGGGATCTGTACCCCAGGGGGAGTCGGTGCCCGTGGGGGAAATGTACCCCGGGGGGGAGTCGGTGCCCGTGGGGGAACTGTACCCCGGGGGGGGAGTCGGTGCCCATGGGGGAACTGTACCCCGGGGGGGAGTCGGTGCCCGTGGCGGAACTGTACCCGGGGGGGGAGTCGGTGCCCGTGGGGGAAATGTACCCCGGGGGGGAGTCGGTGCCCATGGGGGAAATGTACCCTGGGGGGGAGTTGCTGCCCGAGGGGGAACTGTATCCCTGGGGGAGTCGGTGCCCGTGGGGGAACTGTACCCCGGGGTGGAGTTGGTGCCTGTGGGGGAACTGTACCCCAGGGGGAGTCGGTGCCCGTGGGGGAACTGTACCCCGGGGGGGGAGTCGGTGCCCATGGGGGAACTGTACCCCGGGGGGGAGTCGGTGCCCGTGGCGGAACTGTACCCGGGGGGGGGAGTCGGTGCCCGTGGGGGGAACTGTACCCCGGGGGGGAGTCGGTGCCCATGGGGGAACTGTATCCCGGGGGGAGTCGGTGCCCGTGGGGGAACTGTACCCCGGGGGGGAGTCGGTGCCCGTGTGGGGAACTGTACCCCGGGGGGGAGTCGGTGCCCATGGGGGAACTGTATCCCGGGGGGAGTCGGTGCCCGTGGGGGGAACTGTACCCCGGGGGGGAGTCGGTGCCCATGGGGGAACTGTACCCTGGGGGGAGTCGGTGCCCATTGGGGAACTGTACCCCAGGGGGAGCCAGTGCCCGTGGGGGGAACTGTACCCCGGGGGGGGTGTCAGTGCCCGTTGGGGAACTGTACCCCGGGGGGGAGTCGGTGCCCATGGGGGGATCTGTACCCCGGGGGGGGTGTCAGTGCCCGTTGGGGAACTGTACCCCGGGGGGGGTGTCAGTGCCCGTTGGGGAACTGTATCCCGGGGGGAGTCGGTGCCCGTGGGGGAACTGTACCCCGGGGGGGAGTCGGTGCCCGTGGGGGAACTGTAACCTGGGGGGGAGTCGGTGCCCGTGGGGGGAACTGTACCCCGGGGGGGAGTCGGCCCCCGTGGGGGAACTGTAACCTGGGGGGGACTTGGTGCCCGTGGGGGAACCGGACACTGCGGGTAATCTCTCTCTCCAGCTCACCCCGCAGATCCGATTCTCATCCTGTCTCTCTCTCTCTCTCTCTCCCTTTGCAGGAGGGGTAACTCTGGGTGTGAATTCCCAGGGTCCGTGTCTGAAGCATTGGTTCGACTGTCTGAAGAACGAGAATATCCGCCTGGATCAGTGGCACGTACTGATCAGTCAACTGACCGACTGAGGAGGGGGCTGGACGGGTCCCCTTCCCCGAAAACACAGCCACACCCCACCCCTGACCGCAGGCCCCCCCCCCACCCCACCCCCCCCCAACAAATTCCCCAGATCGAACCGGAATGACAGAAGTGACCGCAGTGCCTTCGAAACACTCAGCGGTCAACACAGACTCCAGCTGGTCCAGAATCGAGAGGAAGGAGCTCGATGGAGAATATCCCTTCGTATCCAATAGGAATCCCAAACATTCCCAAGGCCAATAAAAAATCAACCGTTAGAAATCGTCCCATCATTATTTCTTAATCGGGAGGAGTACAGAAGTATCCCTCCACACCGGGAGTGAGATACACCGGGAGAGAGATACACCGGGAGAGAGATACACCGGGAGTGAGATACACCGGGAGTGAGATACACCGGGAGTGAGATACACCAGGAGTGAGTCACACCGGGAGTGAGATACACCGGGAGTGAGATACACCGGGAGTGAGATACACCGGGAGTGAGTTACACCGGGAGTGAGATACACCGGGAGTGAGATACACCGGGAGTGAGATACACCGGGAGTGAGATACACCGGGAGTGAGTTACACCGGGAGTGAGATACACCGGGAGTGAGATACACCGGGAGTGAGATACACCTGAAGTGAGATACACCGGGAGTGAGATACACCGGGAGTGAGATACACCGGGAGTGAGATACACCGGGAGTGAGATACACCGGGAGTGAGATACACTGGGAGAGAGATACACCGGGAGTGAGATACACCAGGAGTGAGTCACACCGGGAGTGAGATACACCGGGACTGAGATACAACTGGAGTGAGATACATCGGGAGTGAGATACACAGGGAGTGAGATACACCGGGAGTGAGATACACCTGGAGTGAGATACACAGGGAGTGAGATACACCTGGAGTGAGATACAACTGGAGTGAGATACAGCAGGAGTGAGATACACCGGGAGTGAGATACACCGGGAGTGAGTTACACTGGGAGTGAGATACATCAGGAGTGAGATACACCTGGAGTGAGATACACCTGGAGTGAGATACAACGGGAGTAAGATACACCGGGAATGAGATACACCGGGAGTGAGATACACTGGGAGTGAGATACACCAGGAGTGAGTTACACCGGGAGTGAGATACACCGGGAGTGAGATACACCTGGAGTGAGATACACAGGGAGTGAGATACACCGGGAGTGAGATACACCGAGAGTGAGATACACCTGGAGTGAGATACACCGGGAGTGAGATAAACCGGGAGTGAGATACACCGGGAGTGAGATACACCTGGAGTGAGATAAACCGGGAGTGAGATACACCGGGAGTGAGATACACCTGGAGTGAGATACACCGGGAGTGAGATACACCGGGAGTGAGATACATCGGGTGTGAGATACACCTGGAGTGAGATACAACGGGAGTGAGATACACCGGGAGTGAGATACACCGGGAGTGAGATACATCGGGAGTGAGATACACCTGGAGTGAGATACATCGGGAGTGAGATACACCGGGAGTGAGATACACCGGGAGTCAGAAACACCGGGAGTGAGATACACCGGGAGTGAGAGTCAGTACTGAGGGAGTGTCGCACTGTTAGAGGGTCAATACTGAGGGAGTGTCACACTGTTAGAGGGACAGTACTGAGGGAGTGTCACACTGTTGGAGGGTCAGTACTGATGGAGTGTCACACTGTCAGACGGTCAGTACTGAGGGAGTGTCACACTGTCAGAGGGTCAGTACTGAGGGAGTGTCACACTGTCGGAGGGTCAGTACTGAGGGAGTGTCACACTGTCGGAGGGTCAGTACTGAGGGAGTGCCGCACTGTCGGAGGGTCAGTACTGAGGGAGTGTCACACTGTTAGAGGGTCAGTACTGAGGGAGTGTCACACTGTTAGAGGGTCAGTACTGAGGGAGTGTCACACTGTTAGAGGGTCAGTACTGAGGGAGTGACACACTTTTAGAGGGTCAGTACTGAGGGAGTGTCACACTGTCGGAGGGTCAGTACAGAGGGAGTGTCATACTGTTAGAGGGTCACTACTGAGGGAGTGTCACACTGTAAGAGGGTCAGTACTGAGGGAGTGTCACACTGTTAGAGAGTCAGTACTGAGGGAGTGTCACACTGTTAGAGGGTCAGTACTGAGGGAGTGTCACACTGTCAGAGGGTCAATACTGAGGAAGTGTCACAATGTTAGAGGGTCTGTACTGAGGGAGTGTCACACTGTCAGAGGGTCAATACTGAGGGAGTGTCACACTGTTAGAGGGTCAGTACTGAGGGAGTGTCACACTGTCAGAGGGTCAATACTGAGGGAGTGTCACAATGTTAGAGGGTCTGTACTGAGGGAGTGTCACACTGTTAGAGGGTCAGTACTGAGGGAGTGTCACAATGTTAGAGGGTCTGTACTGAGGGAGTGTCACACTGTCAGAGGGTCAGTACTGAGGGAGTGTCACAATGTTAGAGGGTCTGTACTGAGGGAGTGTCACACTGTTAGAGGGTCAGTACTGAGGGAGTGTCACAATGTTAGAGGGTCTGTACTGAGGGAGTGTCACACTGTCAGAGGGTCAGTACTGAGGGAGTGTCACAATGTTAGAGGGTCTGTACTGAGGGAGTGTCACACTGTTAGAGGGTCAGTACTGAGGGAGTGTCACACTGTTAGAGGGTCAGTACTGAGGGAGTGTCACACTGTCAGAGGGTCAGTACTGAGGGAGCGCCGCCCTGTCGGAGGGTCAGCACTGAGGGAGTGTCACACTGTCAGAGAGTCAGTACTGAGGGAGTGTCACACTGTCGGAGGGTCAGTACTGAGGGAGTGTCACACTGTTAGAGGGTCAGTACTGAGGGAGTGTCACACTGTCAGAGGGTCAGTACTGAGGGAGTGTCACACTGTTAGAGGTTCAGTATTGAGGGAGTGTCACACTGTTAGAGGGTCAGTACTGAGGGAGTGTCACACTGTTAGAGGGTCAGTACTGAGGGAGTGTCACACTGTTAGAGGTTCAGTACTGAGGGAGAGTCACACTGTCGGAGGGTCAGTACTGAGGGAGTGTCACACTGTTAGAGGGTCAGTACTGAGGGAGTGTCACACTGTTAGAGGGTCAGTACTGAGGAAGTGTCACAATGTTAGAGGGTCTGTACTGACGGAGTGTCACACTGTTAGAGGGTCAGTACTGAGGGAGTGTCACACTGTAAGAGGGTCAGTACTGAGGGAGTGTCACACTGTTAGAGGGTCAGTACTGAGGGAGTGTCACACTGTGAGAGGGTCAGTACTGAGGAAGTGTCATACTGTCGGAGGGTCAGTACTGAGGGAGTGTCACACTGTCAGAGGGTCAGTACTGAGGGAGTGTCACACTGTGAGAGGGTCAGTACTGAGGGAGTGTCACACTGTCAGTGGGTCAGTACTGAGGGAGTGTCACACTGTTAGAGGGTCAGTACTGACGGAGTGACACACTGTGAGAGGGTCAGTACTGAGGGAGTGTCACACTGTTAGAGGGTCAGTACTGAGGGAGTGTCACAATGTTAGAGGGTCAGTACTGAGGGAGTGTCACACTGTTAGAGGGTCAGTACTGAGGGAGTGTCACACTGTCAGAGGGTCAGTACTGAGGGAGTGTCACACTGTTAGAGGGTCAGTACTGAGGGAGTGTCACACTGTTAGAGGGTCAGTACTGAGGGAGTGTCACACTGTTAGAGGGTCAGTACTGAGGGAGTGTCACACTGTCAGAGGGTCAGTACTGAGGGAGTGTCACACTGTCAGAGGGTCAGTACTGAGGGAGTGTCACACTGTCGGAGAGTCAGTACTGAGGGAGTGTCACACTGTTAGAGGGTCAGTACTGAGGGAGTGTCACACTGTTAGAGGGTCAGTACTGAGGGAGTGTCACATTGTTAGAGGGTCAGTACTGAGGGAGTGACACACTGTTAGAGGGTCAGTACTGAGGGAGTGTCACACTGTGAGAGGGTCAGTACTGAGGGAGTGTCACACTGTCAGTGGGTCAGTACTGAGGGAGTGTCACACTGTGAGAGGGTCAGTACTGAGGGAGTGTCACACTGTTAGAGGGTCAGTACTGAGGGAGTGACACACTGTTAGAGGGTCAGTACTGAGGGAGTGACACACTGTTAGAGGGTCAGTACTGAGGGAGTGTCACACTGTTAGAGGGTCAGTACTGAGGGAGTGTCACACTGTTAGAGGGTCAGTACTGAGGGAGTGTCACACTGTTAGAGGTTCAGTACTGAGGGAGTGTCACACTGTTAGAGGGTCAGTACTGAGGGAGTGTCACACTGTTAGAGGGTCAGTACTGAGGGAGTGTCACACTGTTAGAGGTTCAGTACTGAGGGAGAGTCACACTGTCGGAGGGTCAGTACTGAGGGAGTGTCACACTGTTAGAGGGTCAGTACTGAGGGAGTGTCACACTGTTAGAGGGTCAGTACTGAGGAAGTGTCACAATGTTAGAGGGTCTGTACTGACGGAGTGTCACACTGTTAGAGGGTCAGTACTGAGGGAGTGTCACACTGTAAGAGGGTCAGTACTGAGGGAGTGTCACACTGTCAGAGGGTCAGTACTGAGGGAGTGTCACACTGTCAGAGGGTCAGTACTGAGGGAGTGTCACACTGTTAGAGGGTCAGTACTGAGGGAGTGTCACACTGTGAGAGGGTCAGTACTGAGGAAGTGTCATACTGTCGGAGGGTCAGTACTGAGGGAGTGTCACACTGTCAGAGGGTCAGTACTGAGGGAGTGTCACACTGTCGGAGGGTCAGTACTGACGGAGTGACACACTGTTAGAGGGTCAGTACTGAGGGAGTGCCGCACTGTGAGAGGGTCAGTACTGAGGGAGTGTCACACTGTTAGAGGGTCAGTACTGACGGAGTGACACACTGTGAGAGGGTCAGTACTGAGGGAGTGTCACACTGTTAGAGTGTCAGTACTGAGGGAGTGTCACACTGTCGGAGAGTCAGTACTGAGGGAGTGTCACACTGTTAGAGGGTCAGTACTGAGGGAGTGTCACACTGTTAGAGGGTCAGTACTGAGGGAGTGTCACATTGTTAGAGGGTCAGTACTGAGGGAGTGACACACTGTTAGAGGGTCAGTACTGAGGGAGTGTCACACTGTGAGAGGGTCAGTACTGAAGGAGTGACACACTGTTAGAGGGTCAGTACTGAGGGAGTGACACACTGTTAGAGGGTCAGTACTGAGGGAGTGACACACTGTTAGAGGGTCAGTACTGAGGGAGTGTCACACTGTTAGAGGGTCAGTACTGAGGGAGTGTCACACTGTTGGAGGGTCAGTACTGAGGGAGTGTCACACTGTTAGAGGGTCTGTACTGAGGGAGTGTCACACTGTCAGAGGGTCAGTACTGAGGGAGTGTCACACTGTGAGAGGGTCAGTACTGAGGGAGTGTCACACTGTTAGAGGGTCAGTACTGAGGGAGTGACACACTGTTAGAGGGTCAGTACTGAGGGAGTGACACACTGTTAGAGGGTCAGTACTGAGGGAGTGTCACACTGTTAGAGGGTCAGTACTGAGGGAGTGTCACACTGTTAGAGGGTCAGTACTGAGGGAGTGTCACACTGTTAGAGGGTCAGTACTGAGGAAGTGTCACACTGTTAGAGGATCAGTACTGAGGGAGTGCCGCACAGTTAGAGAGTCAGTACTGAGGGAGTGTCACACTGTTAGAGGGTCAGTACTGAGGGAGTGTCACACTGTCAGAGGGTCAGTACAGAGGGAGGGTCACACTGTTAGAGGGTCAGTACTGAGGGAGTGTCACACTGTTAGAGGATCAGTACTGAGGGAGTGCCGCACTGTTAGAGAGTCAGTACTGAGGGAATGTCACACTGTTAGAGGGTCAGTACTGAGGGAGTGTCACACTGTCAGAGGGTCAGTACTGAGGGAGTGTCACACTGTTAGAGGGTCAGTACTGAGGGAATGCTGCACTGTCGGAGGGTCAGTACTGAGGGAGTGTCACACTGTTAGAGGGTCAGTACTGAGGGAGTGTCACACTGTTATAGGGTCAGTACTGAGGGAGTGTCACACTGTTAGAGGGTCAGTACTGAGGGAGTGTCACACTGTTAGAGGGTCAGTACTGAGGGAGTGTCACAATGTTAGAGGGTCAGTACTGAGGGAGTGTCACACTGTTAGAGGGTCAGTACTGAGGGAGTGTCACACTGTTAGAGGGTCAGTACTGAGGGAGTGTCACACTGTCAGAGGGTCAGTACTGAGGAAGTGTCACACTGTTAGAGGATCAGTACTGAGGGAGTGTCACACTGTCAGAGGGTCAGTACAGAGGGAGTGTCACACTGTTAGAGGGTCAGTACTGAGGGAGTGTCACACTGTTAGAGGATCAGTACTGAGGGAGTGCCGCACTGTTAGAGAGTCAGTACTGAGGGAGTGTCACACTGTTAGAGGGTCAGTACTGAGGGAGTGTCACACTGTCAGAGGGTCAGTACTGAGGGAGTGTCACACTGTTAGAGGGTCAGTACTGAGGGAATGCTGCACTGTCGGAGGGTCAGTACTGAGGGAGTGTCACACTGTTAGAGGGTCAGTACTGAGGGAGTGTCACACTGTTATAGGGTCAGTACTGAGGGAGTGTCACACTGTTAGAGGGTCAGTACTGAGGGAGTGTCACACTGTTAGAGGGTCAGTACTGAGGGAGTGTCACACTGTTAGAGGGTCAGTACTGAGGGAGTGTCACACTGTCAGAGAGTCAGTACTGAGGGAGTGTCACACTGTCGGAGGGTCAGTACTGAGGGAGTGTCACACTGTTAGAGGGTCAGTACTGAGGGAGTGTCACACTGTTAGAGGGTCAGTACTGAGGGAGTGTCACACTGTCAGAGAGTCAGTACTGAGGGAGTGTCACACTGTTAGAGGGTCAGTACTGAGGGAGTGTCACACTGTTGGAGGGTCAGTACTGAGGGAGTGTCACACTGTTAGAGGGTCAGTACTGAGGGAGTGTCACACTGTCAGAGAGTCAGTACTGAGGGAGTGTCACACTGTCGGAGGGTCAGTACTGAGGGAGTGTCACACTGTTAGAGGGTCAGTACTGAGGGAGTGTCACACTGTTAGAGGGTCAGTACTGAGGGAGCTCCGCACTATCAGAGGGTCAGTACTGAGGGAGTGTCACACTGTTATAGGGTCAGTACTGAGGGAGTGTCACACTGTTAGAGAGTCAGTACTGAGGGAGTGTCACACTGTTAGAGAGTCAGTACTGAGGGAATGCTGCACTGTCGGAGGGTCAGTACTGAGGGAGTGTCACACTGTCAGAGAGTCAGTACTGAGGGAGTGTCACACTGTCGAAGGGTCAGTACTGAGGGAGTGTCACACTGTTAGAGGGTCAGTACTGAGGGAGTGTCACACTGTGAGAGGGTCAGTACTGAGGAAGTGTCACACTGTCGGAGGGTCAGTACTGAGGGAGTGTCACACTGTTATAGGGTCAGTACTGAGGGAGTGTCACACTGTTAGAGAGTCAGTACTGAGGGAGTGTCACACTGTTAGAGGGTCAGTACTGAGGGAGTGTCACACTGTTAGAAGGTCAGTACTGAGGGAGTGTCACACTGTTAGAGAGTCAGTACTGAGGGAGTGTCACACTGTCAGAGAGTCAGTACTGAGGGAGTGTCACACTGTCAGAGAGTCAGTACTGAAGGAGTGTCACACTGTCGGAGGGTCAGTACTGAGGGAGTGTCACACTGTCAGAGAGTCAGTACTGAGGGAGTGTCACACTGTCGGAGGGTCAGTACTGAGGGAGTGTCACACTGTTAGAGGGTCAGTACTGAGGGAGTGTCACACTGTCGGAGGGTCAGTACTGAGGGAGAGTCACACAGTCAGAGGGTCAGTACTGAGGGAGTGTCACACTGTCAGAGGGTCAGTACTGAGGGAGTGTCACACTGTTAGAGGGTCAGTACTGAGGGAGTGTCACACTGTCAGAGAGTCAGTACTGAGGGAGTGTCACACTGTCAGAGGGTCAGTACTGAGGGAGTGTCACACTGTCGGAGGGTCAGTACTGAGGGAGTGTCACACTGTCAGAGGGTCAGTACTGAGGAAGTGTCACACTGTCGGAGGGTCAGTACTGAGGGAGTGTCACACTGTTACAGAGTCAGTACTGAGGGAGTGTCACACTGTTAGAGGGTCAGTACTGAGGGAGCGCCGCACTGTCGGAGGGTCAGTACTGTGGGAGTGTCACACTGTTAGAGAGTCAGTACTGAGGGAGTGTCACACTGTCGGAGGGTCAGTACTGAGGGAGTGTCACACTGTTAGAGGGTCAGTACTGAGGGAGTGTCACACTGTTAAAGGGTCAGTACTGAGGGAGTGTCCACACTGTTAGAGGGTCAGTACTGAGGAAGTGTCACACTGTCAGAGGGTCAGTACTGAGGGAGTGTCCACACTGTCAGAGGGTCAGTACTGAGGGAGCGCCGCCCTGTCGGAGGGTCAGCACTGAGGGAGTGTCACACTGTCAGAGAGTCAGTACTGAGGGAGTGTCACACTGTCGGAGGGTCAGTACTGTGGGAGTGTCACACTGTTAGAGAGTCAGTACTGAGGGAGTGTCACACTGTCGGAGGGTCAGTACTGAGGGAGTGTCACACTGTTAGAGAGTCAGTACTGAGGGAGTGTCACACTGTCGGAGGGTCAGTACTGAGGGAGTGTCACACTGTTAGAGGGTCAGTACTGAGGGAGTGTCACACTGTTAAAGGGTCAGTACTGAGGGAGTGTCCACACTGTTAGAGGGTCAGTACTGAGGGAGTGTCACACTGTTAAAGGGTCAGTACTGAGGGAGTGTCCACACTGTCAGAGGGTCAGTACTGAGGGAGCGCCGCCCTGTCGGAGGGTCAGCACTGAGGGAGTGTCACACTGTCAGAGAGTCAGTACTGAGGGAGTGTCACACTGTCGGAGGGTCAGTACTGAGGGAGTGTCACACTGTTAGAGGGTCAGTACTGAGGGAGTGTCACACTGTCAGAGGGTCAGTACTGAGGGAGTGTCACACTGTTAGAGGTTCAGTACTGAGGGAGTGTCACACTGTTAGAGGGTCAGTACTGAGGAAGTGTCACACTGTCAGAGAGTCAGTACTGAGGGAGTGTCACACTGTCGGAGGGTCAGTACTGAGGGAGTGTCACACTGTCAGAGAGTCAGTACTGAGGGAGTGTCACACTGTCGGAGGGTCAGTACTGAGGGAGTGTCACACTGTTAGAGGGTCAGTACTGAGGGAGTGTCACACTGTCAGAGGGTCAGTACTGAGGGAGTGTCACACTGTTAGAGGTTCAGTACTGAGGGAGTGTCACACTGTCAGAGGGTCAGTACTGAGGGAGTGTCACACTGTTAGAGGTTCAGTACTGAGGGAGTGTCACACTGTTAGAGGGTCAGTACTGAGGGAGTGTCACACTGTTAGAGGGTCTGTACTGACGGAGTGTCACACTGTTAGAGGGTCAGTACTGAGGGAGTGTCACACTGTAAGAGGGTCAGTACTGAGCGAGTGTCACACTGTTAGAGGGTCAGTACTGAGGGAGTGTCACACTGTCGGAGGGTCAGTACTGACGGAGTGACACACTGTTAGAGGGTCAGTACTGAGGGAGTGCCGCACTGTGAGAGGGTCAGTACTGAGGGAGTGTCACACTGTTAGAGGGTCAGTACTGACGGAGTGACACACTGTGAGAGGGTCAGTACTGAGGGAGTGTCACACTGTCAGAGGGTCAGTACTGAGGGAGCGCCGCCCTGTCGGAGGGTCAGCACTGAGGGAGTGTCACACTGTCAGAGAGTCAGTACTGAGGGAGTGTCACACTGTCGGAGGGTCAGTACTGAGGGAGTGTCACACTGTTAGAGGGTCAGTACTGAGGGAGTGTCACACTGTCAGAGGGTCAGTACTGAGGGAGTGTCACACTGTTAGAGGTTCAGTACTGAGGGAGTGTCACACTGTTAGAGGGTCAGTACTGAGGAAGTGTCACAATGTTAGAGGGTCTGTACTGACGGAGTGTCACACTGTTAGAGGGTCAGTACTGAGGGAGTGTCACACTGTAAGAGGGTCAGTACTGAGCGAGTGTCACACTGTTAGAGGGTCAGTACTGAGGGAGTGTCACACTGTCGGAGGGTCAGTACTGACGGAGTGACACACTGTTAGAGGGTCAGTACTGAGGGAGTGCCGCACTGTGAGAGGGTCAGTACTGAGGGAGTGTCACACTGTTAGAGGGTCAGTACTGACGGAGTGACACACTGTGAGAGGGTCAGTACTGAGGGAGTGTCACACTGTCAGAGAGTCAGTACTGAGGGAGTGTCACACTGTTAGAGGGTCAGTACTGAGGGAGTGTCACACTGTTAGAGGGTCAGTACTGAGGGAGTGTCACATTGTTAGAGGGTCAGTACTGAGGGAGTGACACACTGTTAGAGGGTCAGTACTGAGGGAGTGTCACACTGTGAGAGGGTCAGTACTGAGGGAGTGTCACACTGTGAGAGGGTCAGTACTGAGGGAGTGACACACTGTTAGAGGGTCAGTACTGAGGGAGTGACACACTGTTAGAGGGTCAGTACTGAGGGAGTGTCACACTGTTAGAGGGTCAGTACTGAGGGAGTGTCACACTGTTAGAGGGTCAGTACAGAGGGAGTGTCACACTGTTAGAGGGTCAGTACTGAGGGAGTGTCACACTGTCAGAGGGTCAGTACTGAGGGAGTGTCACACTGTTAGAGGGTCAGTACTGAGGGAATGCTGCACTGTCGGAGGGTCAGTACTGAGGGAGTGTCACACTGTTAGAGGGTCAGTACTGAGGGAGTGTCACACTGTTATAGGGTCAGTACTGAGGGAGTGTCACACTGTTAGAGGGTCAGTACTGAGGGAGTGTCACACTGTTAGAGGGTCAGTACTGAGGGAGTGTCACACTGTTAGAGGGTCAGTACTGAGGGAGTGTCACACTGTCAGAGAGTCAGTACTGAGGGAGTGTCACACTGTCGGAGGGTCAGTACTGAGGGAGTGTCACACTGTTAGAGGGTCAGTACTGAGGGAGTGTCACACTGTTAGAGGGTCAGTACTGAGGGAGTGTCACACTGTCAGAGAGTCAGTACTGAGGGAGTGTCACACTGTTAGAGGGTCAGTACTGAGGGAGTGTCACACTGTTGGAGGGTCAGTACTGAGGGAGTGTCACACTGTTAGAGGGTCAGTACTGAGGGAGTGTCACACTGTCAGAGAGTCAGTACTGAGGGAGTGTCACACTGTCGGAGGGTCAGTACTGAGGGAGTGTCACACTGTTAGAGGGTCAGTACTGAGGGAGTGTCACACTGTTAGAGGGTCAGTACTGAGGGAGCTCCGCACTATCAGAGGGTCAGTACTGAGGGAGTGTCACACTGTTATAGGGTCAGTACTGAGGGAGTGTCACACTGTTAGAGAGTCAGTACTGAGGGAGTGTCACACTGTTAGAGAGTCAGTACTGAGGGAATGCTGCACTGTCGGAGGGTCAGTACTGAGGGAGTGTCACACTGTCAGAGAGTCAGTACTGAGGGAGTGTCACACTGTCGAAGGGTCAGTACTGAGGGAGTGTCACACTGTTAGAGGGTCAGTACTGAGGGAGTGTCACACTGTGAGAGGGTCAGTACTGAGGAAGTGTCACACTGTCGGAGGGTCAGTACTGAGGGAGTGTCACACTGTTATAGGGTCAGTACTGAGGGAGTGTCACACTGTTAGAGAGTCAGTACTGAGGGAGTGTCACACTGTTAGAGGGTCAGTACTGAGGGAGTGTCACACTGTTAGAAGGTCAGTACTGAGGGAGTGTCACACTGTTAGAGAGTCAGTACTGAGGGAGTGTCACACTGTCAGAGAGTCAGTACTGAGGGAGTGTCACACTGTCAGAGAGTCAGTACTGAAGGAGTGTCACACTGTCGGAGGGTCAGTACTGAGGGAGTGTCACACTGTCAGAGAGTCAGTACTGAGGGAGTGTCACACTGTCGGAGGGTCAGTACTGAGGGAGTGTCACACTGTTAGAGGGTCAGTACTGAGGGAGTGTCACACTGTCGGAGGGTCAGTACTGAGGGAGAGTCACACAGTCAGAGGGTCAGTACTGAGGGAGTGTCACACTGTCAGAGGGTCAGTACTGAGGGAGTGTCACACTGTTAGAGGGTCAGTACTGAGGGAGTGTCACACTGTCAGAGAGTCAGTACTGAGGGAGTGTCACACTGTCAGAGGGTCAGTACTGAGGGAGTGTCACACTGTCGGAGGGTCAGTACTGAGGGAGTGTCACACTGTCGGAGGGTCAGTACTGAGGGAGTGTCACACTGTTACAGAGTCAGTACTGAGGGAGTGTCACACTGTTAGAGGGTCAGTACTGAGGGAGCGCCGCACTGTCGGAGGGTCAGTACTGTGGGAGTGTCACACTGTTAGAGAGTCAGTACTGAGGGAGTGTCACACTGTCGGAGGGTCAGTACTGAGGGAGTGTCACACTGTTAGAGGGTCAGTACTGAGGGAGTGTCACACTGTTAAAGGGTCAGTACTGAGGGAGTGTCCACACTGTTAGAGGGTCAGTACTGAGGAAGTGTCACACTGTCAGAGGGTCAGTACTGAGGGAGTGTCCACACTGTCAGAGGGTCAGTACTGAGGGAGCGCCGCCCTGTCGGAGGGTCAGCACTGAGGGAGTGTCACACTGTCAGAGAGTCAGTACTGAGGGAGTGTCACACTGTTAGAGGGTCAGTACTGAGGGAGTGTCACACTGTTAGAGGGTCAGTACTGAGGGAGCGCCGCACTGTCGGAGGGTCAGTACTGTGGGAGTGTCACACTGTTAGAGAGTCAGTACTGAGGGAGTGTCACACTGTCGGAGGGTCAGTACTGAGGGAGTGTCACACTGTTAGAGGGTCAGTACTGAGGGAGTGTCACACTGTTAAAGGGTCAGTACTGAGGGAGTGTCCACACTGTTAGAGGGTCAGTACTGAGGGAGTGTCACACTGTTAAAGGGTCAGTACTGAGGGAGTGTCCACACTGTCAGAGGGTCAGTACTGAGGGAGCGCCGCCCTGTCGGAGGGTCAGCACTGAGGGAGTGTCACACTGTCAGAGAGTCAGTACTGAGGGAGTGTCACACTGTCGGAGGGTCAGTACTGAGGGAGTGTCACACTGTTAGAGGGTCAGTACTGAGGGAGTGTCACACTGTCAGAGGGTCAGTACTGAGGGAGTGTCACACTGTTAGAGGTTCAGTACTGAGGGAGTGTCACACTGTTAGAGGGTCAGTACTGAGGAAGTGTCACAATGTTAGAGGGTCTGTACTGACGGAGTGTCACACTGTTAGAGGGTCAGTACTGAGGGAGTGTCACACTGTAAGAGGGTCAGTACTGAGCGAGTGTCACACTGTTAGAGGGTCAGTACTGAGGGAGTGTCACACTGTCGGAGGGTCAGTACTGACGGAGTGACACACTGTTAGAGGGTCAGTACTGAGGGAGTGCCGCACTGTGAGAGGGTCAGTACTGAGGGAGTGTCACACTGTTAGAGGGTCAGTACTGACGGAGTGACACACTGTGAGAGGGTCAGTACTGAGGGAGTGTCACACTGTCAGAGGGTCAGTACTGAGGGAGCGCCGCCCTGTCGGAGGGTCAGCACTGAGGGAGTGTCACACTGTCAGAGAGTCAGTACTGAGGGAGTGTCACACTGTCGGAGGGTCAGTACTGAGGGAGTGTCACACTGTTAGAGGGTCAGTACTGAGGGAGTGTCACACTGTCAGAGGGTCAGTACTGAGGGAGTGTCACACTGTTAGAGGTTCAGTACTGAGGGAGTGTCACACTGTTAGAGGGTCAGTACTGAGGAAGTGTCACAATGTTAGAGGGTCTGTACTGACGGAGTGTCACACTGTTAGAGGGTCAGTACTGAGGGAGTGTCACACTGTAAGAGGGTCAGTACTGAGCGAGTGTCACACTGTTAGAGGGTCAGTACTGAGGGAGTGTCACACTGTCGGAGGGTCAGTACTGACGGAGTGACACACTGTTAGAGGGTCAGTACTGAGGGAGTGCCGCACTGTGAGAGGGTCAGTACTGAGGGAGTGTCACACTGTTAGAGGGTCAGTACTGACGGAGTGACACACTGTGAGAGGGTCAGTACTGAGGGAGTGTCACACTGTCAGAGAGTCAGTACTGAGGGAGTGTCACACTGTTAGAGGGTCAGTACTGAGGGAGTGTCACACTGTCGGAGAGTCAGTACTGAGGGAGTGTCACACTGTTAGAGGGTCAGTACTGAGGGAGTGTCACATTGTTAGAGGGTCAGTACTGAGGGAGTGACACACTGTTAGAGGGTCAGTACTGAGGGAGTGTCACACTGTGAGAGGGTCAGTACTGAGGGAGTGTCACACTGTGAGAGGGTCAGTACTGAAGGAGTGTCACACTGTCAGAGGGTCAGTACTGAGGGAGTGTCACACTGTTAGAGGGTCAGTACTGAGGGAGTGTCACACTGTTAGAGGGTCAGTACTGAGGGAGTGTCACACTGTTAGAGGGTCAGTACTGAGGGAGTGACACACTGTTAGAGGGTCAGTACTGAGGGAGTGACACACTGTTAGAGGGTCAGTACTGAGGGAGTGTCACACTGTTAGAGGGTCAGTACAGAGGGAGTGTCACACTGTTAGAGGGTCAGTACTGAGAGAGTGTCACACTGTCAGAGGGTCAGTACTGAGGAAGTGTCACACTGTTAGAGGATCAGTACTGAGGGAGTGTCACACTGTTAGAGGGTCAGTACTGAGGGAGTGTCACACTGTCAGAGGGTCAGTACAGAGGGAGTGTCACACTGTTAGAGGGTCAGTACTGAGGGAGTGTCACACTGTTAGAGGATCAGTACTGAGGGAGTGCCGCACTGTTAGAGAGTCAGTACTGAGGGAGTGTCACACTGTTAGAGGGTCAGTACTGAGGGAGTGTCACACTGTCAGAGGGTCAGTACTGAGGGAGTGTCACACTGTTAGAGGGTCAGTACTGAGGGAATGCTGCACTGTCGGAGGGTCAGTACTGAGGGAGTGTCACACTGTTAGAGGGTCAGTACTGAGGGAGTGTCACACTGTTATAGGGTCAGTACTGAGGGAGTGTCACACTGTTAGAGGGTCAGTACTGAGGGAGTGTCACACTGTTAGAGGGTCAGTACTGAGGGAGTGTCACACTGTTAGAGGGTCAGTACTGAGGGAGTGTCACACTGTCAGAGAGTCAGTACTGAGGGAGTGTCACACTGTCGGAGGGTCAGTACTGAGGGAGTGTCACACTGTTAGAGGGTCAGTACTGAAGGAGTGTCACACTGTTAGAGGGTCAGTACTGAGGGAGTGTCACACTGTCAGAGAGTCAGTACTGAGGGAGTGTCACACTGTTAGAGGGTCAGTACTGAGGGAGTGTCACACTGTTAGAGGGTCAGTACTGAGGGAGTGTCACACTGTTAGAGGGTCAGTACTGAGGGAGTGTCACACTGTCAGAGAGTCAGTACTGAGGGAGTGTCACACTGTCGGAGGGTCAGTACTGAGGGAGTGTCACACTGTTAGAGGGTCAGTACTGAGGGAGTGTCACACTGTTAGAGGGTCAGTACTGAGGGAGCTCCGCACTATCAGAGGGTCAGTACTGAGGGAGTGTCACACTGTTATAGGGTCAGTACTGAGGGAGTGTCACACTGTTAGAGAGTCAGTACTGAGGGAGTGTCACACTGTTAGCGAGTCAGTACTGAGGGAATGCTGCACTGTCGGAGGGTCAGTACTGAGGGAGTGTCACACTGTCAGAGAGTCAGTACTGAGGGAGTGTCACACTGTCGAAGGGTCAGTACTGAGGGAGTGTCACACTGTTAGAGGGTCAGTACTGAGGGAGTGTCACACTGTGAGAGGGTCAGTACTGAGGAAGTGTCACACTGTCGGAGGGTCAGTACTGAGGGAGTGTCACACTGTTATAGGGTCAGTACTGAGGGAGTGTCACACTGTTAGAGAGTCAGTACTGAGGGAGTATCACACTGTCAGAGAGTCAGTACTGAGGGAGTGTCACACTGTCAGAGAGTCAGTACTGAAGGAGTGTCACACTGTCGGAGGGTCAGTACTGAGGGAATGTCACACTGTCAGAGAGTCAGTACTGAGGGAGTGTCACACTGTCGGAGGGTCAGTACTGAGGGAGTGTCACACTGTTAGAGGGTCAGTACTGAGGGAGTGTCACACTGTCGGAGGGTCAGTACTGAGGGAGTGTCACACAGTCAGAGGGTCAGTACTGAGGGAGTGTCACACTGTCAGAGGGTCAGTACTGAGGGAGTGTCACACTGTTAGAGGGTCAGTACTGAGGGAGTGTCACACTGTCAGAGAGTCAGTACTGAGGGAGTGTCACACTGTCAGAGGGTCAGTACTGAGGGAGTGTCACACTGTCGGAGGGTCAGTACTGAGGGAGTGTCACACTGTCAGAGGGTCAGTACTGAGGGAGTGTCACACTGTTAGAGGGTCAGTACTGAGGGAGTGTCACACTGTGAGAGGGTCAGTACTGAGGAAGTGTCACACTGTCGGAGGGTCAGTACTGAGGGAGTGTCACACTGTTACAGAGTCAGTACTGAGGGAATGCTGCACTGTCGGAGGGTCAGTACTGAGGGAGTGTCGCACTGTCAGAGAGTCAGTACTGAGGGAATGCTGCACTGTCGGAGGGTCAGTCTGAGGGAGTGTCACACTGTCAGAGAGTCAGTACTGAGGGAATGCTGCACTGTCGGAGGGTCAGAACTGAGGGAGTGTCACACTGTTAGAGGGTCAGTACTGAGGGAGTGTCACACTGTTAGAGGGTCAGTACTGAGGGAGTGTCACACTGTTAGAGGGTCAGTACTGAGGGAGTGTCACACTGTTAGAGGGTCAGTACTGAGGGAGTGTCACACTGTTAGAGAGTCAGTACTGAGGGTGTGTCACACTGTCGGAGGGTCAGTACTGAGGGAGTGTCACACTGTTAGAGGGTCAGTACTGAGGGAGTGTCACACTGTTAAAGGGTCAGTACTGAGGGAGTGTCCACACTGTTAGAGGGTCAGTACTGAGGAAGTGTCACACTGTCGGAGGGTCAGTACTGAGGGAGTGTCACACTGTTAGAGGGTCAGTACTGAGGGAGTGTCACACTGTTAGAGAGTCAGTACTGAGGGAGTGTCACACTGTCAGAGAGTCAGTACTGAGGGAATGCTGCACTGTCGGAGGGTCAGTACTGAGGGAGTGTCACACTGTCAGAGAGTCAGTACTGAGGGAGTGTCACACTGTTAGAGGGTCAGTACTGAGGGAGTGTCACACTGTGAGAGGGTCAGTACTGAGGAAGTGTCACACTGTCGGAGGGTCAGTACTGAGGGAGTGTCACACTGTTACAGAGTCAGTACTGAGGAAGTGTCACACTGTCAGAGGGTCAGTACTGAGGGAGTGTCACACTGTTAGAGGGTCAGTACTGAGGGAGTGTCACACTGTTACAGAGTCAGTACTGAGGAAGTGTCACACTGTCAGAGGGTCAGTACTGAGGGAGTGTCACACTGTTAGAGGGTCAGTACTGAGGGAGTGTCACACTGTCGGAGGGTCAGTACAGAGGGAGTGTCACACTGTTAGAAGGTCAGTACTGAGGGAGTGTCACACTGTCAGAGGGTCAGTACTGAGGGAGTGTCACACTGTTAGAGGATCAGTACTGAGGGAGTGTCACAATGTCAGAGGGTCAGTACTGAGGGAGTGTCACACTGTTAGAGGATCAGTACTGAGGGAGTGTCACACTGTCAGAGGGTCAGTACTGAGGGAGTGTCACACTGTCAGAGGGTCAGTACTGAGGGAGTGTCACACTGTTAGAGGGTCAGTACTGAGGGAGTGTCACACTGTTAGAGGGTCAGTACTGAGGGAGTGTCTCACTGTCGGAGGGTCAGTACTGAGGGAGTGTCACACTGTTAGAGGATCAGTACTGAGGGAGTGTCAGACTGTCAGAGGGTCAGTACTGAGGGAGTGTCACACTGTCGGAGGGTCAGTACTGAGGGAATGCTGCACTGTCGGAGGGTCAGTACTGAGGGAGTGTCACACTGTCAGAGAGTCAGTACTGAGGGAATGCTGCACTGTCGGAGGGTCAGTACTGAGGGAGTGTCACACTGTCAGAGAGTCAGTACTGAGGAAATGCTGCACTGTCGGAGGGTCAGAACTGAGGGAGTGTCACACTGTTAGAGGGTCAGTACTGAGGGAGCGCCGCACTGTCGGAGGGTCAGTACTGTGGGAGTGTCACACTGTTAGAGAGTCAGTACTGAGGGAGTGTCACACTGTCGGAGGGTCAGTACTGAGGGAGTGTCACACTGTTAGAGGGTCAGTACTGAGGGAGTGTCACACTGTTAGAGGGTCAGTACTGAGGGAGTGTCACACTGTTAAAGGGTCAGTACTGAGGGAGTGTCCACACTGTTAGAGGGTCAGTACTGAGGGAGCGTCACACTGTCAGAGGGTCAGTACTGAGGGAGTGTCACACTGTTAGAGGGTCAGTACTGAGTGAGTGTCACACTGTTAAAGGGTCAGTACTGAGGGAGTGTCCACACTGTTAGAGGGTCAGTACTGAGGGAGCGTCACACTGTCAGAGGGTCAGTACTGAGGGAGTGTCACACTGTCAGAGGGTCAGTACTGAGGGAGTGTCACACTGTTAGAGGGTCAGTACTGAGGGAGTGTCACACTGTCAGAGAGTCAATACTGAGGGAGTGTCACACTGTTAGAGGGTCAGTACTGAGGGAGTGTCACACTGTCAGAGGGTCAGTACTGAGGGAGTGTCACACTGTTAGAGGGTCAATACTGAGGGAGTGTCACACTGTCAGAGGGTCAGTACTGAGGGAGTGTCACACTGTTAGAGGGTCAGTACTGAGGGAGCGCCGCACTGTCGGAGGGTTAGTACTGAGGGAGTGTCACACTGTCAGAGGGTCAATACTGAGGGAGTGTCACACTGTCAGAGGGTCAGTACTGAGGGAGTGTCACACTGTTATAGGGTCAGTACTGAGGGAGTGTCACTCTGTTCGAGGGTCAGTACTGAGGGAGTGTCACACTGTCAGAGGGTCAGTACTGAGGGAGTGTCACACTGTCGGAGGGTCAGTACTGAGGGAGTGTCACACTGTTAGAGAGTCAGTACTGAGGGAGTGTCACACTGTCGGAGGGTCAGTACTGAGGGAGTGTCACACTGTCGGAGGGTCAGTACTGAGGGAGTGTCACACTGTTAGAGAGTCAGTACTGAGGGAGTGTCACACTGTCAGAGGGTCAGTACTGAGGGAGTGTCACACTGTCGGAGGGTCAGTACTGAGGGAGTGTCACACTGTTAGAGGGTCAGTACTGAGGGAGTGTCACACTGTCGGAGGGTCAGTACTGAGGGAGTGTCACACTGTTAGAGGGTCAGTACTGAGGGAGTGTCACACTGTCGGAGGGTCAGTACTGAGGGAGTGTCACACTGTCGGAGGGTCAGTACTGAAGGAGTGTCACACTGTCGGAGGGTCAGTACTGAGGGAGTGTCACACTGTCAGAGGGTCAGTACTGAGGGAGTGTCACACTGTTGGAGGGTCAGTACTGAGGGAGTGTCATACTGTTAAAGGGTCAGTACTGAGGGAGTGTCACACTGTTAAAGGGTCAGTACTGAGGGAGTGTCACACTGTTAGAGGGTCAGTACTGAGGGAGTGTCACACTGTCAGAGGGTCAGTACTGAGGGAGTGTCATACTGTCGGAGGGTCAGTACTGAGGGAGTGTCACACTGTCAGAGGGTCAGTACTGAGGGAGTGTCACACTGTCGGAGGGTCAGTACTGAGGGAGTGTCACACTGTCAGAGGGTCAGTACTGAGGGAGTGTCACACTGTCGGAGGGTCAGTACTGAGGGAGTGTCACACTGTTAGAGGGTCAGTACTGAGGGAGTGTCACTCTGTTAGAGGGTCAGTACTGAGGGAGAGTCACAATGTTAGAGGGTCAGTACTGAGGGAGAGTCACAATGTTAGAGGGTCAGTACTGAGGGAGTGTCACACTGTCAGAGGGTCAGTACTGAGGGAGTGTCACACTGTTAGAGAGTCAGTACTGAGGGAGAGTCACAATGTTAGAGGGTCAGTACTGAGGGAGTGTCACACTGTTAGAGGTTCAGTACTGAGGGAGTGTCACTCTGTTAGAGGGTCAGTACTGAGGGAGAGTCACAATGTTAGAGGGTCAGTACTGAGGGAGAGTCACAATGTTAGAGGGTCAGTACTGAGGGAGTGTCACACTGTTAGAGAGTCAGTACTGAGGGAGTGTCACACTGTTAGAGGGTCAGTACTGAGGGAGTGTCACACTGTCAGAGGGTCAGTACTGAGGGAGTGTCACACTGTCAGAGGGTCAGTACTGAGGGAGTGTCACACTGTTAGAGGGTCAGTACTGAGGGAGTGTCACACTTTCAGAGGGTCAGTACTGAGGGAGTGTCACACTGTCGGAGGGTCAGTACTGAGGGAGAGTCACACTGTTAGAGGGTCAGTACTGAGGGAGTGTCACACTGTTAGAGGGTCAGTACTGAGGGAGAGTCACAATGTTAGAGGGTCAGTACTGAGGGAGTGTCACACTGTTAGAGGGTCAGTACTGAGGGAGTGTCACACTGTTAGAGGGTCAGTACTGAGGGAGTGTCACACTGTTAGAGGGTCAGTACTTAGGGAGTGTCACACTGTCAGAGGGTCAGTACTGAGGGAGTGTCACACTGTCGGAGGGTCAGTACTGAGGGAGTGTCACACTGTCAGAGGGTCAGTACTGAGGAAGTGTCACACTGTTAGAGGGTCAGTACTTAGGGAGTGTCACACTGTCGGACGGTCAGTACTGAGGGAGTGTCACACTGTCGGAGGGTCAGTACTGAGGGAGTGTCACTCTGTCAGAGGGTCAGTACTGAGGGAGTGTCACACTGTTAGAGGGTCAGTACTGAGGGAGTGTCACACTGTTAGAGGGTCAGTACTGAGAGAGTGTCACACTGTTAGAGGGTCAGTACTGAGGGAGTGTCACACTGTTAGAGGGTCTGTACTGAGGGAGTGTCACACTGTCAGAGGGTCAGTACTGAGGGAGTGTCACACTGTTAGAGAGTCAGTACTGAGGGAGTGTCACACTGTTAGAGGGTCAGTACTGAGGGAGTGTCACTCTGTTAGAGGGTCAGTACTGAGGGAGAGTCACAATGTTAGAGGGTCAGTACTGAGGGAGTGTCACACTGTTAGAGGGTCAGTACTGAGGGAGTGTCACACTGTCAGAGGGTCAGTACTGAGGGAGTGTCACACTTTCAGAGGGTCAGTACTGAGGGAGTGTCACACTGTCGGAGGGTCAGTACTGAGGGAGTGTCACACTTAGAGGGTCAGTACTGAGGGAGTGCTGCACTGTCGGAGTTGCTGTCTTTCAGTTAGTGATGTTAAACCGAGGGGTTTCTTACCGAAGACTCCTCGGGCGAAATGCTCTTCAGCAGTTTTGACCCGTCTCGGTCCCTCATCCTCCAATCCTGTGGACGTTAAGTCGGGCTCCACATCAGCCTCCGATCTGAGTCATGGAGTCACCTACGGGCTCGCAGGCCAAGGCCACTCGGCCCTTTGTGTGCCTGCCGGCCCTGTAGCATCGGCCATCGCTGGCTCTGAGGTCTGCCTCCCTCGCACGATCTTTTCATCCAGACCCCCGAGTTAACCTCCAACTGTTACCCCTCGCTCCTCCCGCCTCCGTCCCCCCCCCCCCCCCACCCCAGCCGCACCCTCCGAACCTCCGGGGCACGGCCAAGCGGCGGTAGGTGCGGATTGCCTTCTCCTCCGATACCTCATCTCCCTCTCTCTCTCTCTCTCTCTCTCTCTCTCTCTCACCTTTGTGCTTTGGGTGTTCAACGTGGGAAGTTAAACGGGTGTCACGATGACCCTGGGAAACGGGGGGCTCGCGAGTGGGGAGGGCCGCAATGGAAAGCAGGAACTGACATCCGGAGAGATAGAGCGTGGAAGGCGAGAGAGAGAGAGAGGGAGAGAGGGAGAGAGGGAGAGGGAGGGGACGGCCCGAGTGGAGCTTCTATGAAGAGGCTTGTCACACAGAATGAGCTGGTGCTCACTCTCACTCACTCACTCACTCTCTCTCTCTCTCTCGCTCTCCCTCTCTCTTGCCGAACAGGATGTTGAGATCCTGGCCTGCCGAGGAGGGGCATGGGGTCTCAGACCGTCCATCAACCGGACCTGCCTGACTGGCATTCAAAATGCCCATCCACGCAGTAAACCAGGACGCCAGGTCAAGGGACCATCCAGGATCCATGCTCCAACTCCCTCAGACAAAGGGGGCCAGGCCAATAAAAGGGCAGCCCTCAGCCACCCAGCCCAGCCAGAGCCGAGCAGCAGCCACTGCAACCCCAGACCTGTGCTCCTGTGACGATTCCACCATGAGGTGCCTCGCCATGTGGCTCCTGCTCCTGTCCTGCCTCAGGTAAGGGCCCCCAGCCCGCTGGGCATCCAACAGGCGGTCCCCTCCCTCCCTCTCCCCCATCTCTCTCACCCTCCCATCCCCACACTCCCCTCCCGTCAGGGCCGGGGGAGCGCCGCGCTGTCGGAGGGTGAGTAGTGAGGGAGCGCCGCGCTGTCGAAGGGTCAGTACCGAGGGAGTGCCGCGCTGTCGGAGGGTCAGTACTGAGGGAGTGCCGCAATGTCGGAGGGTCAGTACCGAGGGAGAGCCGCGCTGTCTAAGGTTCAGTACCGAGGGAGTGCCGCACTGTCGGAGGGTCAGCACTGAGGGAGTGCCGCACTGTCGGAGGGTCAATACTGAGGGAGCGCCTCACTGTCGGAGGGTCAGTACCGAGGGAGTGCCGCGCTGTCGGAGGGTCAGTACTGAGGGAGTGCCGCACTGTCGGAGGGTCAGCACTGAGGGAGTGCCGCACTGTCGGAGGGTCAATACTGAGGGAGCGCCGCACTGTCGGAGGGTCAGTACTGAGGGAGCGCCGCACTGTCAGAGGGTCAGTACTGAGGGAGTGCCGCACTGTCGGAGGGTCAGTACTGAGGGAGCGCCGCACTGTCAGAGGGTCAGTACTGAGGGAGCGCCGCACTGTCGGAGGGTCAGTACTGAGGGAGTGTCACACTGTCAGAGGGTCAGTACTGAGTGAGCGCCGCACTGTCAGAGGGTCAGTACTGAGTGAGCGCCGCACTGTCAGAGGGTCAGTACTGAGGGAGTGTCACGCTGACAGAGGATCAGTACTGAGGGAGTGTCACACTGTCAGAGGGTCAGTACTGAGGGAGCGCCGCACTGTAGGGGGGTCAGTACTGAGGGAGTGTCACACTGTCAGAGGGTCAATACTGAGGGAGCGCCGCACTGTCGGAGGGTCAGTACTGAGGGAGCGCCGCACTGTCGGAGGGTCAGTACTGAGGGAGCGCCGCACTGTCGGAGGGTCAGTAATGAGGGAGTGCCGCACTGTCGGAGGGTCAGTACTGAGGGAGTGCCGCACTGTCGGAGGGTCAGTACTGAGGGAGCGCCGCACTGTCGGAGGGTCAGTACTGAGGGAGCGCCGCACTGTCGGAGAGTGAGTACTGAGGGAGTGCCGCACTGTCGCAGGGTCAGTACTGAGGGAGCGCCACACTGTCGGAGGGTCAGTACTGAGGGAGTGTCACGCTGTCGGAGGATCAGTACTGAGGGAGCGCCGCACTGTCAGAGGGTCAGTACTGAGGGAGCGCCGCACTGTCGGGGGGTCAGTACTGAGGGAGGACCGCGCTGTCGGAGGGTCAGTACTGAGGGAGCGCCGCGCTGTCGGAGGGTCAGTACTGAGGGAGCGCCGCAGTGTCGGAGGGTCAGTACTGAGGGAGCGCCGCGCTGTCGGAGGGTCAGTACTGAGGGAGCGCCGCAGTGTCGGAGGGTCAGTACTGAGGGAGCGCCGCACTGTCGGAGGGTCAGTACTGAGGGAGTGTCGCACTGTCGGAGGGTCAGTACTGAGGGAGAGCCGCACTGTCGGAGGGTCAGTACTGAGGGAGCGCCGCACTGTCGGAGGGTTAGTACTGAGTGAGCACCGCACTGTCGGAGGGTCAGTGCTGAGGCAGTGTCACACTGTCGGAGGGTCAGTACTGAGTGAGTGCCGCACTGTCGCAGGATCAGTACTGAGGCAGTGTCACACTGTCGGAGGGTCAGTTCTGAGTCAGCGCCGCACTGTCGGAGGGTCAGGACTGAGGGAGCGCCGCACTGTCGGAGGGTCAGTACTGAGGGAGTGTCACACTGTCGGAGGGTCAGTACTGAGGGAGACCCGCACTGTCGGAGGGTCAGTACTGAGGGAGTGTCATACTGTCGGAGGGTCAGTACTGAAGGAGATCCGCACTGTCGGAGGGTCAGTACTGAGGGAGTGTCACACTGTCGGAGGGTCAGTACTGAGGGAGATCCGCACTGTTAGAGGGTCAGTACTGAGGTAGTGTCACACTGTCGGAGGGTCAGTACAAAGGGAGCGCCGCAATGTCGGAGGGTCATTACTGAGGGAGTGTCACACTGTCAGAGGGTCAGTACTGAGGAAGTGCCACACTGTCAGAGGGTCAGTACTGAGGGAGTGTCCACACTGTTAGAGGGTCAGTACTGAGGAAATGCCGCACTGTCGGAGGGTCTGTACTGAGGGAGTGTCACACTGTCGGAGGGTCAGTACTGAGGGAGTGCCACAATGTCGGAGGGTCAGTACTGAGGGAGTGTCACACTGTCAGAGGGCCAGTACTGAGGGAGTGCCGCACTGTCGGAGGGTCAGTACTGAGGGAGCGCCACACTGTCGGAGGGTCAGTATTGAGGCAGTGTCACACTGTCGGAGGGTCAGTACTGAGGGAGTGCCGCACTGTCGGAGGTTCAGTACTGAGGGAGTGCCGCACTGTCGGAGGGTCAGTACTGAGGGAGTGCCACACTGTCGGAGGGTCAGTACCGAGGGAGCGCCACACTGTCGGAGGGTCAGTATTGAGGCAGTGTCACACTGTCGGAGGGTCAGTACTGAGGGAGTGCCGCACTGTCGGAGGGTCAGTACTGAGGGAGTGCCACACTGTCGGAGGGTCAGTATTGAGGCAGTGTCACACTGTCGGAGGGTCAGTACTGAGGGAGTGCCACACTGTCGGAGGGTCAGTACTGAGGGAGTGCCACACTGTCGGAGGGTCAGTACCGAGGGAGCGCCACACTGTCGGAGGGTCAGTATTGAGGCAGTGTCACACTGTCGGAGGGTCAGTACTGAGGGAGTGCCGCACTGTCGGAGGGTCAGTACTGAGGGAGTGCCACACTGTCGGAGGGTCAGTACTGAGGGAGCGCCGCACTGTCGGAGGTTCAGTACTGAGGGATCGCCGCACTGTCGGAGGGTCAGTACTGAGTGAACGCTGCACTGTCGGAGGGTCAGTACTGAGGGAGCGCCGCACTGTCGGAGGGTCAGTACTGGGACATAGGGAGGGTAGTAGGGACTGGACGAGGTTACAGAGATAGGGAGGGTTGTAGGGACTGGAGGGAATTACAGAGATAGGGAGAGTTGTAGGGGCTGGTGGAGGTTACAGAGAAAGGGAGGGTTGTAGGGGACTGGAGGAGGTTACAGAGATAGGGAGGGTTGTAGAGGCTGGCGGAGGTTACAGAGACAAGAGGGGGTGTGGGGACTGGAGGAGATTACAGAGATAGGGAGCGTTGTAGGGTCTGGAGGAGGTTACAGAGATAGGGAGGGTTGGAGGGTCTGGAGGAGATTACAGAGATAGGGAGGGGTGTAGGGGCTGGAGGAGGTTACAGAGATAGGGAGGGTTGGAGGGTCTGGAGGAGGTTACAGAGATAGGGAGGGTTGGAGGATCTGGAGGAGGTTACAGAGATAGGGAGGGTTGGAGGGTCTGGAGGAGGTTACAGAGATAGGGAGGGTTGTAGGGGCTGGAGGAGGTTACAGAGATAGGGAGGGTTGGAGGGTCTGGAGGAGGTTACAGAGATAGGGAGGGTTGTAGGGGCGGGAGGAGGTTACAGAGATAGGGAGGGTTGGAGGGTCTGGAGGAGGTTACAGAGATAGGGAGGGTTGGAGGGTCTGGAGGAGGTTACAGAGATAGGGAGGGTTGGAGGGTCTGGAGGAGGTTACAGAGATAGGGAGGGTTGGAGGGTCTGGAGGAGGTTACAGAGATAGGGAGGGTTGGAGGGTCTGGAGGTGGTTACAGAGATAGGGAGGGTTGGAGAGTCTGGAGGAGGTTACAGAGATAGGGAAGGCAGACGCGGGGAAACACCACCACCTGCAAGTTCCCCTCCCAGTCACACACCATCCTGATTTGGAACTATATCGGCCGTTCCTTCACTGTCGCTGGGTCAGAGACAGAAACAGACAGACAGAGAGAGAGAGACATTTACAGACAGACAGACAGAGAGGGAGACAGAGAGAGAGAGACAGAGAAGGAGACAGAGAGAGAGAGACAGAGAGGGAGACAGACAGACAGAGAGGGAGGCAGAGAGAGAGAGAGAGAAAGAGACAGAGAGGGAGACAGAGAGCGAGAGAGACAGACAGAGAGAGAGACAGAGAGAGAGAGACAGAGACAGACAGCCAGACAGAGAGGGACAGAGAGAGAGAGAGAGAGAGAGAGAAAGAGACAGAGAGGGAGACATTGAGTGAGACAGACAGACAGAGAGGGAGATAGAGAGAGAGACAGAGAGAGAGAGACAGACAGAGAGAGAGAGAGACAGAGACAGAGACTGAGAGAGAGAGAGAGAGAGAGAGAGAGAGAGGGAGACATTGAGACAGACAGACAGACAGAGAGGGAGACAGAGATTCAGACAGACAGAGAGAGACAGAGACAGAGAGAGAGAGAGACAGAGAGACAGAGAGAGAGACAGAGAGAGAGAGAGAGACAGAGACAGCGAGACAGAGACACAGAGAGAGAGAGAGAGAGACAGAGACAGCGAGACAGAGACAGAGACACAGAGAGAGACAGAGACAGCGAGACAGAGACAGAGACAGCGAGACAGAGACAGAGACACAGAGATAGAGACAGAGAGAGAGATGATTTAGGGATGGGTAATAAATTCTGACAGAGCCAGTGACTCCCACATCTAACAAAATTAAATGGAGTAAACACCAAAAAAAGAAGAGACTGAGAAGGTGATTTACAAAGGAGTTTCAGCAGGAAATTGCGTGTGGAAATTGTATGTTGTTGCACCCTCTTGCCACTGGTGGCACTGTAGTGTGACGTGTTTACATAGGAAATTCCCAGTATAAATCAGGGCATTTAAACTGAGAAGAGTTAGGCGTTAAATAAAGTCTGAGACTGGCTTCCCCATTTGTTAATCCATCCCTCCATCATTTATTAAACTCAATGAAATCTCCCAAGTTTATTTCATGATTTTCCTTTTGCCTCTCTCTCCCGCTCTCACTCTCGCTCCCCATCCCACTCTCCCTTCTTCACACTCGCCCTCACTCCCCCGTCTCCCTACATCGCTGTTTCTCTCACTCTCTCTCTCTCTGTCCTCCTCTCTTTCCCTCCCTCTCTCTCTCTGCCTCTCTCTCTCTTTCTCTCTATCTCTCCTGTCTCTCTCCCTCCCTCTCTCTCTGTCTCTCCTTGTCTCTCACTCTCTGTCCCGCTCTCTCGCTCTCTCTTTCTGTCTCTTACTGTCTCTCTCTCTGTCTCTCTCTGTCTCACTGTCTCTCTCTCTATCTCTCTGTCTCTGTCTCTCCCTCCCTCTCTTTCTCTGTCCCTCTCTCTCTCTCTCTCTGTCTCTCTATTTCTGTCTCTGTCTCTCCCTCCCACTCTCTCTCTGTCTCTCTATCTGTCTCTCCCTCTCTTTCTCTGTCCCTCTCTCTCTGTCTCTGTCTCTCTCTCTATCTCTCTCTGTCTCTGTCTCTCCCAACCTCTCTTTCTCTCTCTCTCTCTGTCTCTCTCTGTCTCTCTCTCTGTCTCTCTCTGTCTCTGTCTCTCCCTCCCTCTCTTTCTCTGTCTCTCTCTGTGTCTCTTTCTCTGACTCTCTCTCTCTATCTCTGTCTCTGTCTCTCCCTCCCTCTCTCTCTCTGTCTCTCTCTCTGTCTCTCCCTCTTTCTCTCTGTCTATCTCTGTCTCTGTCTCTCCCTCCCTCTCTCTGTCTCTCTCTCTGTCTCTGTCTCTCTCTCTCTCTCTCTGTCTCTCCCTCTTTCTCTCTCTCTGCATCTCCTCTGTCTCTGCCTCTCTCTCTCTTCCCCTCTCTGTCTGTCTGTCTCTCTCTGTCTCTCTCTCTGTCTCTCTCCCTCTCTGTCTCTCCCTATCGCTCTTTCTCTCTCTCCATCTCTGTCTCTCGCTATCTCTCTGTCCCTCTCTCTCTCTGTTTCTGTCTTTCTCTCTCTCTCTCTCTGTCCCTCGCTCTCTCTCTCTCTGTCTCTCTCTCTCTCTCTCTCTTTCTCTGTCCCTCTCTCTCTATCCATCTCTGTTTCTCACTCTCTCTCTGTCCCTCTCTCTCTCTGTCTCTCTCTCTCTCTCTATCCATCTCTGTCTCTCACTCTCTCTCTGTCCCTCTCTCTCTCTGTCTTTCTCTCTCTCCCTCTGTCTCTCTCTCGCTACCTCTCTGTCCCTCTCTCTCTCTGCCTCTCTTTCTCTCTCTCCATCTCTGTCTCTCCTGTCCCTCGCTCTCTCTTGTCCCTCTCTCTCCCTCTCTCTCTGTCTCTCTCTCTATCTCTTTCTCCCTCTCTCTCTCTGTCTCTCTCTCTATCACTTTCTCCCTCTCTCTCTCTCTCTCTCTCTCTCTATCTCTTTCTCTCTCTCCATCTCTGTCTCTCCTGTCCCTCGCTATCTCTTGTCCCTCTCTCTCTCTCTCTCTCTCTGTCTCTCTCTCTATCTCTCTCTCTCCATCTCTGTCTCTCCTGTCCCTCGCTCTCTCTGTCCCTCTCTCTGTCCCTCACTCTCTGTCTCTCTCTGCCTCTCCCCAGCCCCTCCTCTGCCTGCACAGAGATCCCCAAAGACGAGCACTGTGATCTGGATGGCCTGACTGGGCCTTGCATTGTGCTGTACGAGTCCCCGCAGTACACTGGCCTGAGCCGCGTGTTCAAGGACGACGTACCGGACCTGTCCGTCGAGGCCTTCAACAACTACACGCAGTCGATCAAGGTTCGCGGTGGCCCCTGGCTTGCTTGCGACGACAAGCTCTGCAGCGGTGAGGAGCGCTTGGAGGTTTTCGAGGAGGGCTGCTACCCACACCTCCAGGGCTTCAGCAACCGGATCTCCTCGCTGCGGGCCGTGAAGGATTCGCTGAGGGATCCGGATATCCTGCTCTGCGTGGACTTTGAGCTGGAGGGAGTCAGACGGAATTTTAGCAACGAGGCCAACCTTGCGCAGAGCGATGTGCATGATCAGATCTCCTCGCATCGCGTGGAGGATGGAGTGTGGCTGCTCTCCTCCGACACGAAGAACCAGGGGAGGAAAAGGGTGGCCAGGAAGGGCGAGGTCCTGGACTACACCCAGTACGGCCTGGTCTCCTTCAACGACGTCCTCAGCCACGTCTGCCCCCTGACCCAGGGCAAGCCGGTGGTCCTCGACATCAGACCTGACTGCCCGCAAGCCACCATCACCTCCACGCTGGAGATCCTCAACGAGCTGATCATCGAGAACAAATCGCCGGTGCAGCAGGTGCTCACCGTCACGCACGACCTGCGGAATGAGCTGAGCGTCCGGGAGACCTTCACGTTCGGCGAGTACACGGTCCTGCGCACCGGCGTCTCCTTCTACCTGGGCGCCGGCAGCTTCTACGAGGACTTCTTCGTGCTGGTGGGGGTGGAGCTGCGGCTCGAGCTCGAGCAGGGCTTCTGGGTGGTGAAGGACGTGACGGAGAGCCGCACGCGCATTGTCAGCCGCTTGCTGGAGTTCTCGGTCAGCGTCCCGGCCAACCAGACGGTGAAGGCCATCATCCGGGTGGAGGAGAAGAAGTACATCATTCCCGTCGTCCTGGTGATCCGGGAAGGCTTTGTGATCATCGAGGAGAGGGCCAACCTCACCTGCACTGACCGTACCTATGTCACTGTCCTGTACGAGGTGGTCAATTGAGGGAGGCCGGGAGGAGGTGGCGGGAGGTGGTGGGTGGAGTGGGAGTTGGGGGGAGGGGGGGGGAGGTGAAGGCGGGGGGTGTTCTACGGGTGTTAGCACGGGATAGAGAGTGAAGGTGGAGGGAGGTTGAGGAGGGCGGGGGAAAGAGGAGGAAGGGATGGAGAGAGAGAGAGAGAGGGAGATGGACGGAGAGAGGCAGAGAGCTGGAGTGAAATGGAGAGCAAGAGATGGAGAGGAGGATGGGGAGAGAGAGAGAGATGAAAAATCCAATTGGTCGTCAATTGGAGGGTATGAGGTGGCGATAAATTTTGGCCAATTGTAGCCTGACTCTCCCCCTCCCCCGCTTCCCCTTTGCCTCTCCCCCTCCCCCTCCCAACCCCCCAGCCTGTTCTCTTTCTCTGGGTTAAATTTTGCTGTTTGTGATTTTTCATTTTGAATTTAAACCAATAAAAGAACTGTCGCACCGCACTCAGTCTGCGTCTCTGTGGGTGTGTCTGCGTCTGTGTCCGTTTTGCAACACTTCATCGAAGGTCTTTTGGACGTCCATATAACTCCACATCCGCTGCATTACGGCCCTCTCTGTTACCTCAGCCAACCAAAATAAAAAAACAATCAAACAAGCTAACCGAACAAGGTTTGGCCCTGAACAAACCCCACGCTGGCTTTCCTTAATTAATCAAAAAACAAAAACCCTGAAGAAAATAAGGTAAATGGGATTGTGGAGGGGGTGGGGGGGGGGGGAAGATGGGGGAAGGCTGGAGGGGGGCAGGTGAGGTATCGAGGGCTCTTCACCTGCACCAAGATGGCCACCCCTCCCCATTGTAAACAACAGCGGGAGCTCCTCTACCAAGATGGCCACATAGCACATTGAATGAAAAAAGGAGCTCCTGCACAACGCCGGCCACATAGCCCATTGAACGCAACAGGGGAGCTCCTTTACCAATATGACCACCCCACCCCATGTAAAGAACGGCAAATTGTTGGAGATACGGGCTGACAAGTCCCCAGGTCCTGATGGACTTCATCCGAGGGTGTTAAAAGAATTGGCGAGTGAGATAGCTGATGCTTTGTTTTAATTTTCCAAAATTCCCCAGATTCGGGGAAGGTTCCGTTAGATTGGAAAATAGTGAATGTAACTCCTTTATTCAAAAAGGGAGAGAGACAGAAATCCGGAAACTGCAGGCCAGTTAGCTTAACATCTGTCTTCGGGAAAATGTCAGAAGCTATTATTAAAGATGTTATAGCAGGGCATTTAGAATAATTCAAGGAAATCAGGCAGAGTCAACGTGGTTTTGTGAAAGGGAAATTGTGTGTAACCAATTTATTGGAGTTCTTTGAGGGAGTTACATGTGCCGTGGATAAAGGGGTACCGGTGGATGTATTGTACTTAGATTTCCAGATAAGGTGGCACATCAAAGGTTATTGCAGAAAATAAAAGTTCAGGGTAAAGGGGTAACATATTGGCATGGATAGAAGATTGGCTAGCTAACAGAAAATAGGGAGTAGGCATAAATGGGTCATTTTCTGATTGGCGAGATGTAACGAGTGGTGTGCCACAGGGATCTGGACTGGGGCCTCAACATTTAAAATTTATATAAATGACTTGGATGAAGGGACCGAAGGTATGTTTGCTAAATTTGCTGATGACACAACGATAGATAGGAAAGTAAGTTGTGAAGAGGACATAAGGAGGCTACAAAGGGATATTGATGGGTTAAGGGAGTGGGCAAAGACCTGGCAAATGGAGTATAATGGTGGGAAAGTGTGAAATTGGCCACTTTGGCGGGAAGAATAAAAAAGCTGCAGCTTATCAAAATGGTGAGAGATTGCAGAGCTCTGAGATGCGGAGGGATCTGGGTGTCCCGGTGCATGAATCGAAAATACAGCACGTAATTAGGAAAGCTAATAGAATGTTATCGTTTATCGCGAGGGGGGTTGAATATAAAAGGAGGCAGGTTGTGCTTCAGCTACACAGGGCATTGGTGAGACCACATCTGGAGTACTGTGTACAGTACTGCTCTCCTTTATTGAAGGAAGGATGTAAATGTGTTGGAGGCAGTACGGAGAAGGTTTACTGGACTAATACCTGGAATGGACGGGCTGTCCTTATGAGGAAAGGTTGGACGGGCTCGGCTTGTATCCACCGGAGTTCAGAAGAGTAAGAGGTGACTTGATTGAAACATATAAGATTCTGAGGGGTCTTCACAGGGTGGATGTGGAAAGGATGTCTCTCCTTGTGGGAGAATGTAGAACTAGATTGTTGATACGCAAGGAGGTGGACGGTGATTGCGCGGAGGGTGGGCAGCTGGAATTGTGGAGTTGAGGATGCCACCAGCCATTATCTTCTTGAATGAGTTGGCAACAGGGGGCTCCTTTACCAAGATGGCGGCAACGCCCAATGCAAACAGTGGGAGCACCTTTACCAAGATGGCGGCCACCCACCCCCTCGTCAAAACATCAGGGGCGACATTTACAAAGATGGCCGCGAAGCCCTTTGACAACAACAGCGGGAGTTACTTTACAAATATGGCCGCCGCGCAGCTTCAACATAAAAGGCAGCCCTTTACATGGATGGCCGCACAGCCAGTTGAAAACAGGCGTGCCGGGGACTCCTTTACCAACATGGCCGCCTCGCCGCTGAGAACACAAGCGACGGTCACTTTACGAAGATGGCCGCCGCGACCGCCCACAGAAGGGGTCGGGCCGGCCGCCCCTCACCAAGATGGCCGCGCCCCCGACCCCCATTTCCCCCGCGTCCGACCGAGCGCGGCACGATTGCCCCTCACCAGCAAGATGGCGGTCGGATATAAGCGGCCTTCCGATTGGTCGATGCGGGCCGAGGCTCCCCGCCTTCGCAACACGGAACCATCGCCGCCTCTGATTGGTCTGGGGCGTTTGGGCGGCAAAATGGCGGCGCTCGATCCGATGGAGCAGTTCGTTTGCGGCCTAGTCAGAGGTGGTGAAGCCTTAAGGTAAACAAATCACTCAAAAAACCATCAAATAATAGTATCAAAAGCCGAGAAATAGACAGCAATGTATCAGCAACCCGTTAAAGAGCAAAATATTCCAAAATTAAACCTGTGTGGTAAAAACTGTAGCAAATATCACTTTAAATAGATCAAAATATGAATAAAACCTCTAAAGAGATCAAAATATTAATGTATCTCCTCAAAATAGATCAAAATATTAATGTATCTCCTCAAAATAGATCAAAATATTAATGTATCCTCTAAATAGATCAAAATATTAATGTATCTCCTCAAAATAGATCAAAATATTAATGTATCTCCTCAAAATAGATCAAAATATTAATGTATCTCCTCAAAATAGATCAAAATATTAATGTATCCTCAAAATAGATCAAAATATTAATGTATCTCCTCAAAATAGATCAAAATATTAATGTATCCTCTAAATAGATCAAAATATTAATGTATCCTCTAAATAGATCAAAATATTAATGTATCTCCTCAAAATAGATCAAAATATTAATGTATCTCCTCAAAATAGATCAAAATATTAATGTATCCTCAAAATAGATCAAAATATTAATGTATCTCAAAATAGATCAAAATATTAATGTATCCACGAAATAGATCAAAATATTAATGTATCTCCTCAAAATAGATCAAAATATTAATGTATCCTCTAAATAGATCAAAATATTAATGTATCCTCTAAATAGATCAAAATATTAATGTATCTCCTCAAAATAGATCAAAATATTAATGTATCTCAAAATAGATCAAAATATTAATGTATCCACGAAATAGATCAAAATATTAATGTATCTCCTCAAAATAGATCAAAATATTAATGTATCCTCTAAATAGATCAAAATATTAATGTATCCTCTAAATAGATCAAAATATTAATGTATCTCCTCAAAATAGATCAAAATATTAATGTATCTCCTCAAAATAGATCAAAATATTAATGTATCTCCTCTAAATAGATCAAAATATTAATGTATCTCAAAATAGATCAAAATATTAATGTATCCACGAAATAGATCAAAATATTAATGTATCTCCTCAAAATAGATCAAAATATTAATGTATCCTCTAAATAGATCAAAATATTAATGTATCCTCTAAATAGATCAAAATATTAATGTATCTCCTCAAAATAGATCAAAATATTAATGTATCTCCTCAAAATAGATCAAAATATTAATGTATCTCCTCAAAATAGATCAAAATATTAATGTATCTCAAAATAGATCAAAATATTAATGTATCCTCAAAATAGATCAAAATATTAATGTATCCTCAAAATAGATCAAAATATTAATGTATCTCCTCAAAATAGATCAAAATATTAATGTATCCTCAAAATAGATCAAAATATTAATGTATCTCCTCAAAATAGATCAAAATATTAATGTATCCTCAAAATAGATCAAAATATTAATGTATCCTCAAAATAGATCAAAATATTAATGTATCTCCTCAAAATAGATCAAAATATTAATGTATCTCCTCAAAATAGATCAAAATATTAATGTATCCTCTAAATAGATCAAAATATTAATGTATCTCCTCAAAATAGATCAAAATATTAATGTATCCTCTAAATAGATCAAAATATTAATGTATCTCCTCAAAATAGATCAAAATATTAATGTATCTCCTCAAAATAGATCAAAATATTAATGTATCCTCTAAATAGATCAAAATATTAATGTATCTCCTCAAAATAGATCAAAATATTAATGTATCCTCAAAATAGATCAAAATATTAATGTATCCTCAAAATAGATCAAAATATTAATGTATCCACGAAATAGATCAAAATATTAATGTATCCTCAAAATAGATCAAAATATTAATGTATCCTCAAAATAGATCAAAATATTAATGTATCTCCTCAAAATAGATCAAAATATTAATGTATCTCCTCAAAATAGATCAAAATATTAATGTATCCACAAAATAGATCAAAATATTAATGTATCTCCTCAAAATAGATCAAAATATTAATGTATCCACGAAATAGATCAAAATATTAATGTATCTCCTCAAAATAGATCAAAATATTAATGTATCTCCTCAAAATAGATCAAAATATTAATGTATCTCAAAATAGATCAAAATATTAATGTATCTCCTCAAAATAGATCAAAATATTAATGTATCCTCAAAATAGATCAAAATATTAATGTATCCTCAAAATAGATCAAAATATTAATGTATCTCCTCAAAATAGATCAAAATATTAATGTATCCTCTAAATAGATCAAAATATTAATGTATCCCCGAAATAGATCAAAATATTAATGTATCCTCTAAATAGATCAAAATATTAATGTATCCACGAAATAGATCAAAATATTAATGTATCCACGAAATAGATCAAAACATTAATGTATCCTCTAAATAGATCAAAATATTAATGTATCCCCGAAATAGATCAAAATATTAATGTATCTCCTCAAAATAGATCAAAATATTAATGTATCTCCTCAAAATAGATCAAAATATTAATGTATCCTCAAAATAGATCAAAATATTAATGTATCTCCTCAAAATAGATCAAAATATTAATGTATCTCCTCTAAATAGATCAAAATATTAATGTATCTCCTCAAAATAGATCAAAATATTAATGTATCTCCTCAAAATAGATCAAAATATTAATGTATCCTCTAAATAGATCAAAATATTAATGTATCTCCTCTAAATAGATCAAAATATTAATGTATCTCCTCAAAATAGATCAAAATATTAATGTATCCTCTAAATAGATCAAAATATTAATGTATCTCCTCTAAATAGATCAAAATATTAATGTATCTCCTCAAAATAGATCAAAATTTTAATGTATCTCCTCAAAATAGATCAAAATATTAATGTATCCTCTAAATAGATCAAAATATTAATGTATCTCCTCTAAATAGATCAAAATATTAATGTATCTCCTCAAAATAGATCAAAATATTAATGTATCTCAAAATAGATCAAAATATTAATGTATCTCCTCAAAATAGATCAAAATATTAATGTATCTCCTCAAAATAGATCAAAATATTAATGTATCTCAAAATAGATCAAAATATTAATGTATCCTCAAAATAGATCAAAATATTAATGTATCCTCAAAATAGATCAAAATATTAATGTATCTCCTCAAAATAGATCAAAATATTAATGTATCCTCAAAATAGATCAAAATATTAATGTATCCTCAAAATAGATCAAAATATTAATGTATCTCCTCAAAATAGATCAAAATATTAATGTATCTCAAAATAGATCAAAATATTAATGTATCCTCTAAATAGATCAAAATATTAATGTATCCCCGAAATAGATCAAAATATTAATGTATCCTCTAAATAGATCAAAATATTAATGTATCCACGAAATAGATCAAAATATTAATGTATCCACGAAATAGATCAAAACATTAATGTATCCTCTAAATAGATCAAAATATTAATGTATCCCCGAAATAGATCAAAATATTAATGTATCTCCTCAAAATAGATCAAAATATTAATGTATCTCCTCAAAATAGATCAAAATATTAATGTATCCTCAAAATAGATCAAAATATTAATGTATCTCCTCAAAATAGATCAAAATATTAATGTATCTCCTCTAAATAGATCAAAATATTAATGTATCTCCTCAAAATAGATCAAAATATTAATGTATCTCCTCAAAATAGATCAAAATATTAATGTATCCTCTAAATAGATCAAAATATTAATGTATCTCCTCTAAATAGATCAAAATATTAATGTATCTCCTCAAAATAGATCAAAATATTAATGTATCCTCTAAATAGATCAAAATATTAATGTATCTCCTCTAAATAGATCAAAATATTAATGTATCTCCTCAAAATAGATCAAAATTTTAATGTATCTCCTCAAAATAGATCAAAATATTAATGTATCCTCTAAATAGATCAAAATATTAATGTATCTCCTCTAAATAGATCAAAATATTAATGTATCTCCTCAAAATAGATCAAAATATTAATGTATCTCAAAATAGATCAAAATATTAATGTATCTCCTCAAAATAGATCAAAATATTAATGTATCTCCTCAAAATAGATCAAAATATTAATGTATCTCAAAATAGATCAAAATATTAATGTATCCTCAAAATAGATCAAAATATTAATGTATCCTCAAAATAGATCAAAATATTAATGTATCTCCTCAAAATAGATCAAAATATTAATGTATCCTCAAAATAGATCAAAATATTAATGTATCTCCTCAAAATAGATCAAAATATTAATGTATCTCCTCAAAATAGATCAAAATATTAATGTATCCTCTAAATAGATCAAAATATTAATGTATCTCCTCAAAATAGATCAAAATATTAATGTATCTCCTCAAAATAGATCAAAATATTAATGTATCCTCTAAATAGATCAAAATATTAATGTATCTCCTCAAAATAGATCAAAATATTAATGTATCTCCTCAAAATAGATCAAAATATTAATGTATCTCCTCAAAATAGATCAAAATATTAATGTATCCTCAAAATAGATCAAAATATTAATGTATCTCCTCAAAATAGATCAAAATATTAATGTATCCTCTAAATAGATCAAAATATTAAAGTATCTCCTCAAAATAGATCAAAATATTAATGTATCCTCAAAATAGATCAAAATATTAATGTATCCTCAAAATAGATCAAAATATTAATGTATCCACGAAATAGATCAAAATATTAATGTATCCTCAAAATAGATCAAAATATTAATGTATCTCCTCAAAATAGATCAAAATATTAATGTATCCTCAAAATAGATCCAAATATTAATGTATCTCCTCAAAATAGATCAAAATATTAATGTATCTCCTCAAAATAGATCCAAATATTAATGTATCTCCTCAAAATAGATCAAAATATTAATGTATCCTCTAAATAGATCAAAATATTAATGTATCTCCTCTAAATAGATCAAAATATTAATGTATCTCCTCAAAATAGATCAAAATATTAATGTATCCACGAAATAGATCAAAATATTAATGTATCTCCTCAAAATAGATCAAAATATTAATGTATCTCCTCAAAATAGATCAAAATATTAATGTATCTCAAAATAGATCAAAATATTAATGTATCTCCTCAAAATAGATCAAACTATTAATGTATCTCCTCAAAATAGATCAAAATATTAATGTATCCTCAAAATAGATCAAAATATTAATGTATCTCCTCAAAATAGATCAAAATATTAATGTATCCTCAAAATAGATCAAAATATTAATGTATCTCCTCAAAATAGATCAAAATATTAATGTATCTCGTCAAAATAGATCAAAATATTAATGTATCCTCAAAATAGATCAAAATATTAATGTATCCTCTAAATAGATCAAAATATTAATGTATCCCCGAAATAGATCAAAATATTAATGTATCCTCTAAATAGATCAAAATATTAATGTATCCACGAAATAGATCAAAATATTAATGTATCCTCTAAATAGATCAAAATATTAATGTATCCCCGAAATAGATCAAAATATTAATGTATCCTCTAAATAGATCAAAATATTAATGTATCCCCGAAATAGATCAAAATATTAATGTATCCTCTAAATAGATCAAAATATTAATGTATCCACGAAATAGATCAAAATATTAATGTATCCACGAAATAGATCAAAATATTAATGTATCCTCAAAATAGATCAAAATATTAATGTATCCCCGAAATAGATCAAAATATTAATGTATCCTCTAAATAGATCAAAATATTAATGTATCTCCTCAAAATAGATCAAAATATTAATGTATCCCCGAAATAGATCAAAATATTAATGTATCCTCTAAATAGATCAAAATATTAATGTATCTCCTCAAAATAGATCAAAATATTAATGTATCTCAAAATAGATCCAAATATTAATGTATCTCCTCAAAATAGATCAAAATATTAATGTATCTCCTCTAAATAGATCAAAATATTAATGTATCCCCTAAATAGATCAAAATATTAATGTATCCTCTAAATAGATCAAAATATTAATGTATCTCCTCAAAATAGATCAAAATATTAATGTATCCTCAAAATAGATCAAAATATTAATGTATCCCCTAAATAGATCAAAATATTAATGTATCCTCTAAATAGATCAAAATATTAATGTATCCACTAAATGGATCAAAATATTAATGTATCCTCTAAATAGATCAAAATATTAATGTATCCACGAAATAGATCAAAATATTAATGTATCTCCTCAAAATAGATCAAAATATTAATGTATCCTCAAAATAGATCAAAATATTAATGTATCTCCTCAAAATAGATCAAAATATTAATGTATCCTCTAAATAGATCAAAATATTAATGTATCCTCTAAATAGATCAAAATATTAATGTATCCACTAAATAGATCAAAATATTAATGTATCTCAAAATAGATCAAAATATTAATGTATCCACGAAATAGATCAAAATATTCATGTATCTCCTCTAAATAGATCAAAATATTAATGTATCTCCTCAAAATAGATCAAAATATTAATGTATCCTCAAAATAGATCAAAATATTAATGTATCCCCTAAATAGATCAAAATATTAATGTATCCTCAAAATAGATCAAAATATTAATGTATCCTCTAAATAGATCAAAATATTAATGTATCTCCTCAAAATAGATCAAAATATTAATGTATCCTCAAAATAGATCAAAATATTAATGTATCCTCAAAATAGATCAAAATATTAATGTATCCTCAAAATAGATCAAAATATTAATGTATCCACGAAATAGATCAAAATATTAATGTATCCTCTAAATAGATCAAAATATTAATGTATCCCCTAAATAGATCAAAATATTAATGTATCCTCTAAATAGATCAAAATATTAATGTATCTCCTCAAAATAGATCAAAATATTAATGTATCTCCTCAAAATAGATCAAAATATTAATGTATCTCCTCAAAATAGATCAAAATATTAATGTATCTCAAAATAGATCCAAATATTAATGTATCTCCTCAAAATAGATCAAAATATTAATGTATCTCCTCAAAATAGATCAAAATATTAATGTATCTCCTCTAAATAGATCAAAATATTAATGTATCCCCTAAATAGATCAAAATATTAATGTATCCTCTAAATAGATCAAAATATTAATGTATCTCCTCAAAATAGATCAAAATATTAATGTATCCTCAAAATAGATCAAAATATTAATGTATCCCCTAAATAGATCAAAATATTAATGTATCCTCTAAATAGATCAAAATATTAATGTATCCACTAAATAGATCAAAATATTAATGTATCCTCTAAATAGATCAAAATATTAATGTATCCACGAAATAGATCAAAATATTAATGTATCTCCTCAAAATAGATCAAAATATTAATGTATCCTCAAAATAGATCAAAATATTAATGTATCTCCTCAAAATAGATCAAAATATTAATGTATCCTCAAAATAGATCAAAATATTAATGTATCCTCTAAATAGATCAAAATATTAATGTATCCACTAAATAGATCAAAATATTAATGTATCTCAAAATAGATCAAAATATTAATGTATCCACGAAATAGATCAAAATATTCATGTATCTCCTCTAAATAGATCAAAATATTAATGTATCTCCTCAAAATAGATCAAAATATTAATGTATCCTCAAAATAGATCAAAATATTAATGTATCCCCTAAATAGATCAAAATATTAATGTATCCTCAAAATAGATCAAAATATTAATGTATCCTCTAAATAGATCAAAATATTAATGTATCTCCTCAAAATAGATCAAAATATTAATGTATCCTCAAAATAGATCAAAATATTAATGTATCCCCTAAATAGATCAAAATATTAATGTATCCTCTAAATAGATCAAAATATTAATGTATCCACTAAATAGATCAAAATATTAATGTATCTCCTCAAAATAGATCAAAATATTAATGTATCCTCGAAATAGATCAAAATATTAATGTATCCTCAAAATAGATCAAAAATATTAATGTATCTCCTCAAAATAGATCAAAATATTAATGTATCCTCTAAATAGATCAAAATATTAATGTATCCACGAAATAGATCAAACTATTAATGTATCCCCGAAATAGATCAAAATATTAATGTATCCACGAAATAGATCAAAATATTAATGTATCTCCTCAAAATAGATCAAAATATTAATGTATCCACGAAATAGATCAAAATATTAATGTATCTCCTCAAAATAGATCAAAATATTAATGTATCCTCTAAATAGATCAAAATATTAATGTATCCCCGAAATAGATCAAAATATTAATGTATCCTCTAAATAGATCAAAATATTAATGTATCCCCGAAATAGATCAAAATATTAATGTATCCTCTAAATAGATCAAAATATTAATGTATCCCCGAAATAGATCAAAATATTAATGTATCCTCTAAATAGATCAAAATATTAATGTATCCCCGAAATAGATCAAAATATTAATGTATCCTCTAAATAGATCAAAATATTAATGTATCCACGAAATAGATCAAAATATTAATGTATCTCCTCAAAATAGATCAAAATATTAATGTATCCCCGAAATAGATCAAAATATTAATGTATCCTCTAAATAGATCAAAATATTAATGTATCTCCTCAAAATAGATCAAAATATTAATGTATCCTCTAAATAGATCAAAATATTAATGTATCCCCGAAATAGATCAAAATATTAATGTATCTCCTCAAAATAGATCAAAATATTAATGTATCCTCGAAATAGATCAAAATATTAATGTATCCTCAAAATAGATCAAAAATATTAATGTATCTCCTCAAAATAGATCAAAATATTAATGTATCCTCTAAATAGATCAAAATATTAATGTATCCACGAAATAGATCAAACTATTAATGTATCCCCGAAATAGATCAAAATATTAATGTATCCACGAAATAGATCAAAATATTAATGTATCTCCTCAAAATAGATCAAAATATTAATGTATCCACGAAATAGATCAAAATATTAATGTATCTCCTCAAAATAGATCAAAATATTAATGTATCCTCTAAATAGATCAAAATATTAATGTATCCCCGAAATAGATCAAAATATTAATGTATCCCCGAAATAGATCAAAATATTAATGTATCCACGAAATAGATCAAAATATTAATGTATCTCCTCAAAATAGATCAAAATATTAATGTATCCACGAAATAGATCAAAATATTAATGTATCTCCTCAAAATAGATCAAAATATTAATGTATCCTCTAAATAGATCAAAATATTAATGTATCCCCGAAATAGATCAAAATATTAATGTATCCACGAAATAGATCAAAATATTAATGTATCTCCTCAAAATAGATCAAAATATTAATGTATCCTCTAAATAGATCAAAATATTAATGTATCTCCTCAAAATAGATCAAAATATTAATGTATCCACGAAATAGATCAAAATATTAATGTATCCTCAAAATAGATCAAAATATTAATGTATCCTCTAAATAGATCAAAATATTAATGTATCCCCGAAATAGATCAAAATATTAATGTATCCTCAAAATAGATCAAAATATTAATGTATCCTCTAAATAGATCAAAATATTAATGTATCCTCGAAATAGATCAAAATATTAATGTATCTCCTCTAAATAGATCAAAATATTAATGTATCCTCTAAATAGATCAAAATATTAATGTATTCCCGAAATAGATCAAAATATTAATGTATCCTCTAAATAGATCAAAATATTAATGTATCTCCTCTAAATAGATCAAAATATTAATGTATCTCCTCAAAATAGATCAAAATATTAATGTATCCTCGAAATAGATCAAAATATTAATGTATCCTCGAAATAGATCAAAATATTAATGTATCTCCTCTAAATAGATCAAAATATTAATGTATCCTCTAAATAGATCAAAATATTAATGTATTCCCGAAATAGATCAAAATATTAATGTATCCTCTAAATAGATCAAAATATTAATGTATCCTCGAAATAGATCAAAATATTAATGTATCTCCTCTAAATAGATCAAAATATTAATGTATCCTCTAAATAGATCAAAATATTAATGTATTCCCGAAATAGATCAAAATATTAATGTATCCTCTAAATAGATCAAAATATTAATGTATCTCCTCTAAATAGATCAAAATATTAATGTATCCACGAAATAGATCAAAATATTAATGTATCTCCTCTAAATAGATCAAAATATTAATGTATCCTCGAAATAGATCAAAATATTAATGTATCTCCTCAAAATAGATCAAAATATTAATGTATCTCCTCTAAATAGATCAAAATATTAATGTATCTCCTCTAAATAGATCAAAATATTAATGTATCCCCGAAATAGATCAAAATATTAATGTATCTCCTCAAAATAGATCAAAATATTAATGTATCTCCTCTAAATAGATCAAAATATTAATGTATCCTCTAAATAGATCAAAATATTAATGTATCTCCTCTAAATAGATCAAAATATTAATGTATCCTCTAAATAGATCAAAATATTAATGTATCCTCAAAATAGATCAAAATATTAATGTATCTCCTCAAAATAGATCAAAATATTAATGTATCCTCAAAATAGATCAAAATATTAATGTATCCTCTAAATAGATCAAAATATTAATGTATCTCCTCAAAATAGATCAAAATATTAATGTATCTCCTCAAAATAGATCAAAATATTAATGTATCCACTAAATAGATCAAAATATTAATGTATCTCCTCAAAATAGATCAAAATATTAATGTATCTCCTCTAAATAGATCAAAATATTAATGTATCCTCAAAATAGATCAAAATATTAATGTATCTCCTCAAAATAGATCAAAATATTAATGTATCCTCAAAATAGATCAAAATATTAATGTATCCTCTAAATAGATCAAAATATTAATGTATCTCCTCAAAATAGATCAAAATATTAATGTATCTCCTCAAAATAGATCAAAATATTAATGTATCCTCTAAATAGATCAAAATATTAATGTATCTCCTCAAAATAGATCAAAATATTAATGTATCTCCTCTAAATAGATCAAAATATTAATGTATCCTCTAAATAGATCAAAATATTAATGTATCTCCTCAAAATAGATCAAAATATTAATGTATCCTCTAAATAGATCAAAATATTAATGTATCTCCTCAAAATAGATCAAAATATTAATGTATCCTCTAAATAGATCAAAATATTAATGTATCCTCTAAATAGATCAAAATATTAATGTATCCTCAAAATAGATCAAAATATTAATGTATCCTCTAAATAGATCAAAATATTAATGTATCTCCTCAAAATAGATCAAAATATTAATGTATCTCCTCAAAATAGATCAAAATATTAATGTATCCACTAAATAGATCAAAATATTAATGTATCTCCTCAAAATAGATCAAAATATTAATGTATCTCCTCTAAATAGATCAAAATATTAATGTATCCTCAAAATAGATCAAAATATTAATGTATCTCCTCAAAATAGATCAAAATATTAATGTATCCTCAAAATAGATCAAAATATTAATGTATCCTCTAAATAGATCAAAATATTAATGTATCTCCTCAAAATAGATCAAAATATTAATGTATCTCCTCAAAATAGATCAAAATATTAATGTATCCTCTAAATAGATCAAAATATTAATGTATCTCCTCAAAATAGATCAAAATATTAATGTATCTCCTCTAAATAGATCAAAATATTAATGTATCCTCTAAATAGATCAAAATATTAATGTATCTCCTCAAAATAGATCAAAATATTAATGTATCCTCTAAATAGATCAAAATATTAATGTATCTCCTCAAAATAGATCAAAATATTAATGTATCCTCTAAATAGATCAAAATATTAATGTATCCACTAAATAGATCAAAATATTAATGTATCCTCTAAATAGATCAAAATATTAATGTATCCTCTAAATAGATCAAAATATTAATGTATCCACGAAGTAGATTCTCTGATCTGAGGAGGGTGACTGTTCTGGAAGTGCTTTGAATGCACCTTCTCGTCCACTTGTCTTTTGTTCTGTCCTCCCAGCGACCTCACTCACTCCATCGTGAAGGAGAAATACCTGAAGCACTTCCAGAAGCCCTCGCTGAGCAAGGAGGAGAAACTGGATCTGAAGCGGGCGGTGGAACGAGCGCTGCTTGCTTATCAGGTCAGCGAGGGGGAAAGCAGCCACTCACCTATCCCCGCAGCTCCGTTCAGCATCGAAGCCGCTTCCCAGCCCGGGACGTGCTTTCCTGTGGTGTGATCCTGGTTGTATTGTTGTAAACGGGACAGCCAGTTTGCGTACCGCAATGTGAGAATCACCAGTTCGGCATTTTATTCTTTAGTGAGGTTGGTGGAGGGATAAATGTTGGCCCCCGGACACCGGGGAGAACTCCCTCCACAGCCCCCGCCACCACCCTACCACGCACATGCTCTTCTTCCAGTAGTGGCCGTGGGATCTTTCACATCCACCCGAGAGGGCAGACGGGACTCTCGGTTTAACGTCTCATCTGATAGACCGTACCTCCAGTGCGGCGCTCCCTCAGTACTGACCCTCTGACAGTGCGGCGCTCCCTCAGGACTGACCCTCTGACAGTGTGGTGCTCCCTCTGTACTGACCCTCTGACAGTGCGGCGCTCCCTCAGTACTGACCCTCTGACAGTGCGGCGCTCCCTCAGTCCTGACCCTCTGACAGTGCGGCGCTCCCTCAGTACTGACCCTCTGACAGTGCGGCGCTCCCTCAGTACTGACCCTCTGACAGTGCGGCGCTCCCTCAGTACTGACCCTCTGACAGTGCGGCGCTCCCTCAGTACTGACCCTCTGACAGTGCGGCTCTCCCTCAGTACTGACCCTCTGACAGTGCGGCGCTCCCTCAGTACTGACCCTCTGACAGTGCGGCGTTCCCTCAGTACTGACCCTCTGACAGTGCGGCGCTCCCTCAGTACTGACCCTCCAACAGTGCGGCGCTCCCTCAGTACTGACCCTCTGACAGTGCGGCACTCCCTCAGTACTGACCCTCTGACAGTGTGACATTCCCTCAGTACTGACCCTCTAACAGTGTGACACTCCCCCAGTACTGACCCTCCGACAGTGCGGCGTTCCCTCAGTACTGACCCTCCGACAGTGAGACACTCCCTCAGTACTGACCCTCTGACAGTGCGGCGTTCCCTCAGTACTGACCCTCTGACAGTGCGGCACTCCCTCAGTACTGACCCTCTGACAGTGCGGCACTCCCTCAGTACTGACCCTCTGACAGTGTGGTGCTCCCTCTGTACTGACCCTCTGACAGTGTGACACTCCCTCAGTACTGACCCTCTGACAGTGTGACACTCCCTCAGTACTGACCCTCTGACAGTGCGGCGTTCCCTCAGTACTGACCCTCTGACAGTGCGGCGTTCCCTCAGTACTGACCCTCTGACAGTGCGGCACTCCCTCAGTACTGACCCTCTGACAGTGCGGCGTTCCCTCAGTACTGACCCTCTGACAGTGCGGCGTTCCCTCAGTACTGACCCTCTGACAGTGCGGCACTCCCTCAGTACTGACCCTCCGACAGTGCGGCGTTCCCTCAGTACTGACCCTCCGACAGTGCGGCTCTCCCTCTGTACTGACCCTCTGACAGTGCGGCACTCCCTCAGTACTGACCCTCTGACAGTGTGGTGCTCCCTCTGTACTGACCCTCTGACAGTGCGGCGTTCCCTCAGTACTGACCCTCTGACAGTGCGGCGCTCCCTCAGTACTGACCCTCTGACAGTGCGGCGCTCCCTCAGTACTGACCCTCTGACAGTGCGGCGCTCCCTCAGTACTGACCCTCTGACAGTGCGGCGCTCCCTCAGTACTGACCCTCTGACAGTGCGGCGCTCCCTCAGTACTGACCCTCTGACAGTGCGGCGCTCCCTCAGTACTGACCCTCTGACAGTGCGGCGCTCCCTCAGTACTGACCCTCTGACAGTGCGGCGCTCCCTCAGTACTGACCCTCTGACAGTGCGGCGCTCCCTCAGTACTGACCCTCTGACAGTGCGGCGCTCCCTCAGTACTGACCCTCTGACAGTGCGGCGCTCCCTCAGTACTGACCCTCTGACAGTGCGGCGCTCCCTCAGTACTGACCCTCTGACAGTGCGGCGCTCCCTCAGTACTGACCCTCTGACAGTGCGGCGCTCCCTCAGTACTGACCCTCTGACAGTGCGGCGCTCCCTCAGTACTGACCCTCTGACAGTGCGGCGCTCCCTCAGTACTGACCCTCTGACAGTGCGGCGCTCCCTCAGTACTGACCCTCTGACAGTGCGGCGCTCCCTCAGTACTGACCCTCTGACAGTGCGGCGCTCCCTCAGTACTGACCCTCTGACAGTGCGGCGCTCCCTCAGTACTGACCCTCTGACAGTGCGGCACTCCCTCAGTACTGACCCTCTGACAGTGCGGCGCTCCCTCAGTACTGACCCTCTGACAGTGCGGCGCTCCCTCAGTACTGACCCTCTGACAGTGCGGCGCTCCCTCAGTACTGACCCTCTGACAGTGCGGCGCTCCCTCAGTACTGACCCTCTGACAGTGCGGCGCTCCCTCAGTACTGACCCTCTGACAGTGCGGCGTTCCCTCAGTACTGACCCTCCGACAGTGCGGCTCTCCCTCTGTACTGACCGTCTGACAGTGCGGCACTCCCTCAGTACTGACCCTCCGACAGTGCGGCACTCCCTCAGTACTGACCCTCCGACAGTGCGGCTCTCCCTCAGTACTGACCCTCCGACAGTGCGGCGCTCCCTCAGTCCTGATCCGCCGACAGTGCGGCGTTCCCTCAGTACTGACCCTCTGACAGTGCGGCACTCCCTCAGTACTGACCCTCCGACAGTGCGGCACTCCCTCAGTACTGACCCTCCGACAGTGCGGCGTTCCCTCAGTACTGACCCTCCGACAGTGCGGCTCTCCCTCAGTACTGACCCTCCGACAGTGCGGCGTTCCCTCAGTACTGACCCTCCGACAGTGCGGCTCTCCCTCTGTACTGACCCTCTGACAGTGCGGCACTCCCTCAGTACTGACCCTCTGACAGTGTGGTGCTCCCTCTGTACTGACCCTCTGACAGTGCGGCGTTCCCTCAGTACTGACCCTCTGACAGTGCGGCGCTCCCTCAGTACTGACCCTCTGACAGTGCGGCGCTCCCTCAGTACTGACCCTCTGACAGTGCGGCGCTCCCTCAGTACTGACCCTCTGACAGTGCGGCGCTCCCTCAGTACTGACCCTCTGACAGTGCGGCGCTCCCTCAGTACTGACCCTCTGACAGTGCGGCGCTCCCTCAGTACTGACCCTCTGACAGTGCGGCGCTCCCTCAGTACTGACCCTCTGACAGTGCGGCGCTCCCTCAGTACTGACCCTCTGACAGTGCGGCGCTCCCTCAGTACTGACCCTCTGACAGTGCGGCGCTCCCTCAGTACTGACCCTCTGACAGTGCGGCGCTCCCTCAGTACTGACCCTCTGACAGTGCGGCGCTCCCTCAGTACTGACCCTCTGACAGTGCGGCGCTCCCTCAGTACTGACCCTCTGACAGTGCGGCGCTCCCTCAGTACTGACCCTCTGACAGTGCGGCGCTCCCTCAGTACTGACCCTCTGACAGTGCGGCGCTCCCTCAGTACTGACCCTCTGACAGTGCGGCGCTCCCTCAGTACTGACCCTCTGACAGTGCGGCGCTCCCTCAGTACTGACCCTCTGACAGTGCGGCGCTCCCTCAGTACTGACCCTCTGACAGTGCGGCGCTCCCTCAGTACTGACCCTCTGACAGTGCGGCGCTCCCTCAGTACTGACCCTCTGACAGTGCGGCGCTCCCTCAGTACTGACCCTCTGACAGTGCGGCGCTCCCTCAGTACTGACCCTCTGACAGTGCGGCGCTCCCTCAGTACTGACCCTCTGACAGTGCGGCGCTCCCTCAGTACTGACCCTCTGACAGTGCGGCGCTCCCTCAGTACTGACCCTCTGACAGTGCGGCGCTCCCTCAGTACTGACCCTCTGACAGTGCGGCGCTCCCTCAGTACTGACCCTCTGACAGTGCGGCGTTCCCTCAGTACTGACCCTCCGACAGTGCGGCTCTCCCTCTGTACTGACCGTCCGACAGTGCGGCACTCCCTCAGTACTGACCCTCCGACAGTGCGGCACTCCCTCAGTACTGACCCTCCGACAGTGCGGCTCTCCCTCAGTACTGACCCTCCGACAGTGCGGCGCTCCCTCAGTCCTGATCCGCCGACAGTGCGGCGTTCCCTCAGTACTGACCCTCTGACAGTGCGGCACTCCCTCAGTACTGACCCTCCGACAGTGCGGCACTCCCTCAGTACTGACCCTCCGACAGTGCGGCGTTCCCTCAGTACTGACCCTCCGACAGTGCGGCTCTCCCTCAGTACTGACCCTCCGACAGTGCGGCGCTCCCTCAGTCCTGATCCGCCGACAGTGCGGCGCTCCCTCAGTACTGACCCTCCGACAGTGCGACGCTCCCTCAGCACTGACCCTCCGACAGTGCGGCGCTCCCTCAGTACTGACCCTCCGACAGTGCGACGCTCCCTCAGTACTGACCCTCCGACAGTGCGACGCTCCCTCAGTACTGACCCTCCGACAGTGCGACGCTCCCTCAGTACTGACCCTCCGACAGTGCGACGCTCCCTCAGTACTGACCCTCCGACAGTGCGACGCTCCCTCAGCACTGACCCTCCGACAGTGCGACACTCCCTCAGCACTGACCCTCCGACAGTGCGGCACTCCCTCAGTGCTGGCCCTCTGACAGTGCGGCGTTCCCTCAGTACTGACTCTCCGACAGTGCGGCGTTCCCTCAGTACTGACTCTCCGACAGTGCGGCACTCCCTCAGTACTGACCCTCCGACAGTGCGGCACTCCCTCAGTACTGACCCTCTGATGGTGATCTCCAGCCCACGGTCTGTGATGATTTCGGTGCCCTCACAGCCGGGTGAGGATTTCTGTCACCAGCAGCTGCGAGTTTTGTGAGCCTGGCGTGGGATGGGTTTGATCTCCCTCGCTCTGTCTTTGATCCAGGAGAGTGATTCAAGTGACGATGAGCCTCTGAGCAAGAAGGCGGAGGCCCTGAGGAAGGCGGGTTTCCGACCGAAGGCTTCGAGGAAACGGCAGCGATGTTCCAGTGGCAGTGAGGGCAACGCCGACCGCAGCCCCTCCTCCACTCAACAACCGCGCCAGGGCAAGAGGACACGGCCAGATTCATCTAACTCTGGTAATACTGTCCCTCTTTCCCCCACCCCCCGCCAGTCCTTTCCCTCATTTCCAGAGCTCTGCTCCCTCACGCCCTCCTCCCCCCACTCCTCATTGCCCCAGTCTCCCATAATGGTGGAACCGTTAAAATCGAGGGTGCTCAAGAGGCCGGATTTGGAGGAACACCGAGGTCTTGGAGAGGTGTAGGGGCTGGAGGAGGTTACAGAGATAGGGAGGGTCGTAGAGACTGGAGGAGGTTACAGAGATAGGGAGGGTTGTAGAGACTGGAGGAGGTTACAGAGATAGGGAGGGTCGTAGGGACTGGAGGAGGTTACAGAGATAGGGAGGGTCGTAGAGACTGGAGGAGGTTACAGAGATAGGGAGGGTTGTAGAGACTGGAGGAGGTTACAGAGATAGGGAGGGTCGTAGGGACTGGAGGAGATTACAGAGATAGGGAGGGTTGTAGGTGCTGGAGGAGGTTACAGAGATAGGGAGGGTCGTAGGGACTGCAGGAGATTACAGAGATAGGGAGGGTTGTAGGTGCTGGAGGAGGTTACAGAGATAGGGAGGGTTGTAGGGGACTGGAGGAGATTACAGAGATAGGGAGGGTTGTAGGGACTGGAGGAGGTTACAGAGATAGGGAGGGTTGTAGGGGCTGGAGGAGGTTACAGAGATAGGGAGGGTTGTGGGGACTGGAGGAGGTTACAGAGATAGGGAGGGTCGTAGGGACTGGAGGAGGTTACAGAGATAGGGAGGGTTGTAGAGACTGGAGGAGGTTACAGAGATAGGGAGGGTCGTAGGGACTGGAGGAGATTACAGAGATAGGGAGGGTTGTAGGTGCTGGAGGAGTTTACAGAGATAGGGAGGGTTGTAGGGGACTGGAGGAGGTTACAGAGATAGGGAGGGTTGTAGGGACTGGAGGAGGTTACAGAGATGGGGAGGGTTGTAGGGGCTGGAGGAGATTACAGAGATAGGGAGGGTTGTAGGGACTGGAGGAGGTTACAGAGATAGGGAGGGCTGTAGGGGCTGGAGGAGGTTACAGAGATAGGGAGGGTTGTAGGGGACTGGAGGAGGTTACAGAGATGGGGAGGGTTGTAGGGGCTGGAGGAGGTTACAGAGATAGGGAGGGTTGTAGGGGCTGGAGGAGATTACAGAGATAGGGAGGGTTGTAGGGGACTGGAGGAGGTTACAGAGATAGGGAGGGTTGTCGGGACTGGAGGAGGTTACAGAGATAGGGAGGAGTGTAGGAGGGGCTGCAGGTGGTTACAAAGATAGGGAGGGTTGAAGAGACTGGAGGAGGTTACAGAGATGGGGAGGGTTGTAGGGGCTGGAGGAGGTTACAGAGATAGGGAGGGTTGTCGGGGCTGGAGGAGGTTACAGAGATAGGGAGGGTTGTCGGGGCTGGAGGAGGTTACAGAGATAGGGAGGGGTGTAGGGGCTGGAGGAGATTACAGATATAGGGAAGGTTGTAGGGGCTGGAGGAGGTTACAGAGATAGGGAGGGGTTGTACGGACTGGAGGAGGTTACAGAGATAGGGAGGGTTGTCAGGGCTGGAGGAGGTTACAGAGATAGGGAGGGTGTAGGGGCTGGAGGAGATTACAGATATAGGGAGGGTTGTAGGGGCTGGAGGAGGTTACAGAGATAGGGAGGGTGTAGGGGCTGGAGGAGATTACAGATATAGGGAGGGTTGTAGGGGCTGGAGGAGGTTACAGAGATAGGGAGGGGTTGTAAGGACTGGAGGAGGTTACAGATATAGGGAGGGTTGTAGGGGCTGGAGGAGGTTACAGAGATAGGGAGGGTGTAGGGGCTGGAGGAGATTACAGATATAGGGAGGGTTGTAGGGGCTGGAGGAGGTTACAGAGATAGGGAGGGGTTGTAAGGACTGGAGGAGGTTACAGATATAGGGAGGGTTGTAGGGGCTGGAGGAGGTTACAGAGATAGGGAGGGGGGAGCGAGTGGCCATGGAGTGATTTGAAAACGAGGATGAGAATTTTTAAATCGAGGTGTTACCGGACCGGGAGCCGGTGTCGGTCAGCGAGCACGGGGGGTGACAGGTGAACGGGAATCGGTGCGAGTTTGGACACGGTGGGGGGGGGATCAACTGGAGTTTTGGGATGAGCTGAAATTTACGGAGGGTGGAATGTGGGAAAGCAGCCAGGAGAGTGTCGGAATGGTCGAGTCTAGAGGGGAACGAAGGCACGGGTGAGGGTTTGCGTCAAGTGTGGTGTTGACCTGGGTTTAACGTCGGGACTTCCACTTGTCACTCTGGGTACACCTGGTGAGTCATCTGTTTTTTGTCTGTTTTCTGTTAAAGATCCAGATCACGGATCGAAGGGATCAGCCTGGCACCAGAACAAGGCTGTGCAACAGAGCGAGGGGTCCCCCGGGGGCTCAGACTCTGACAAGGAGCTGGGAGCCACGCGGAAAAGCTCCCCAGGGAGCGGAGCGGGAGAACGGAAGGGGTAAAGCGGTGGTACCGCTCGCCCAAGAGGGCACTGGGAAATGTAGCGAGGAGGAGGAGGAGAGCGACTTGGAAACGGCGGGAGTGAGGCAGGCGGGCGACAGAGGCAGCAGCGTCCGACAGAGCCTCTCGGCAAAGGAGGGGCCGGGGAAGGTGAACCCCAAGTCGGAGAATGGGCTGCCAAGCAAAGATCGGGGCCGCAGCGACGAAAGAGAGCGCCTCGGCAGCGAGGGTGAAGAGGAAGCAAGAGAGGCAAAGAGGGGAGGAGTCAAGTCTCGTGTGGGGGTGAAGCAGAGCAAGTGCGTAAACGCCACCGCCAAACGGGAGGAGGTCACGTCGGAAGACGGCAGTGCCCAGAGTGAGGAGCAGCAATCTGATCTGAGCGAGGAGGATTACCGAGGGTCGAAGAAGGGAAGAACGGCCAAAGCGGCGGTGAAACAGCTGAAGAGCACACAAGGAAGTCGGCGCAACGGCAGCAGCAAACAGAAGGAGGCCGTCTCGGAAGGAAGCGATGGGGGGGATTTGAGTGAGAGCGAAGAGGATGGCGGAGAGTCGAAGAAGGGCAGGACAAAGGTGAACGCGGGGCTGACACAGCGGAAGAGCACACAAGGAAGTCAGCAGCAGACCGGCGCCAAACAGAAGGAGGCAGTGTCAGAAGATAGCGATGAAACGAAATCGAGTGAGAACGAAGAGGATGGCGGAGAGTCGAAGAAGGGCAGGACAAAGGTGAACGCGGGGCTGAAACAGCGGAAGAGCACACAAGGAAGTCAGCGGCAGACCGGTGCCAAACAGAAGGAGGCAGTGTCAGAAGATAGCGATGAAACGAAATCGAGTGAGAGCGAAGAGGACGGTGGAGAGTCAAAGAAGGGCAGGACAAAGGCGAACGTGGGGGTGAAACAGCGGAAGAGCGCACAAGGAAGTCAGCGGCAGACCGGTGCCAATAAGAAGGAGGCCGTCTCGGAAGAAAGTGATGAAACGAAATCGAGTGAGAGCGAAGAGGACGGCAGAGAGTCGAAGAAGGGCAGGACAAAGGCGAACGTGGGGGTGAAACAGCGGAAGAGCACACAAGGAAGTCAGCGGCAGACCGGTGCCAAACAGAAGGAGGCCGTCTCGGAAGAAAGTGATGAAACGAAATCGAGTGAGAGCGAAGAGGACGGCAGAAAGTCGAAGAAGGGCAGGACAAAGGCGAACGTGGGGGTGAAACAGCGGAAGAGCACACAAGGAAGTCAGCGGCAGACCGGTGCCAAACAGAAGGAGGCCGTCTCGGAAGAAAGTGATGAAACGAAATCGAGTGAGAGCGAAGAGGACGGCAGAGAGTCGAAGAAGGGCAGGACAAAGGCGAACGCGGGGCTAAAACAGCGGAAGAGCACACAAGGAAGTCAGCGGCAGACCGGTGCCAAACAGAAGGAGGCAGTGTCAGAAGATAGCGATGAAATGAAATCAAGTGAGAGCGAAGAGGATGGCGGAGAGTCGAAGAAGGGCAGGACAAAGGTGAACGCGGGGCTGAAACAGCGGAAGAGCACACAAGGAAGTCAGCGGCAGACTGGTGCCAAACAGAAGGAGGCCGTCTCGGAAGAAAGCGATGAAACGAAATCGAGTGAGAGCGAAGAGGATGGCGGAGAGTCGAAGAAGGGCAGGACAAAGGTGAACGCGGGGCTGAAACAGCGGAAGAGCACACAAGGAAGTCAGCGGCAGACCGGTGCCAAACAGAAGGAGGCTGTCTCGGAAGATAGCGATGAAATGAAATCAAGTGAGAGTGAAGAGGATGGCAGAGAGTCGAAGAAGGCAGGACAAAGGCGAACGCGGGGCTGAAACAGCGGAAGAGCACACAAGGAAGTCCGCGGCAGACCGGTGCCAAACAGAAAGAGTCGGACAGCGAGAGCTCGGCAAGCGAGGGGGTGCATGATTCGAAGTCAACTGCCGGGCGGAAAGCCAAGATCCAACAGAAGAAGGTGGGGTCGGAGGAAGGATCCTCCAGCGAGGAGGAAGACACCCGGGAGAAGGCGACTGCCAAAAAGAAGGCGTTGAAGAAGGCTGCATCCGGGAAGAAGAGAGACCACACAAGGGAGCAGAGCTCGGCGAGGGACAGTTCCAGCTCCAGTGACAGTGAGGACGGAGAAAAGAGACCAGGGAGGAAACATTCCGGTGGGAGCATGAGTGAGGGAGACGGGGAAAATGTGTCACCTAACACTGCAAGAAAACACCACAAGAAACAGCCCACGGTGAGCCCATCCCTGATTATCTGTTTTCATTGATCCCTGAATACACTCTGCCCCCATCAAACAATCCCAGGACAGGTACAGTACGGAGGTTAGATACAGAGTAAAGCTCCCTCTACACTGTCCCCCATCAAACACTCCCAGGACAGGTAAAGTACGGGGTTAGATACAGAGTAAAGCTCCCTCTACACTGTCCCCCATCAAACACTCCCAGGACAGGTACAGTACGGGGGTTAGATACAGAGTAAAGCTCCCTCTACACTGTCCCCCATCAAACACTCCCAGGACAGGTACAGTACGGGGGTTAGATACAGAGTAAAGCTCCCTCTACACTGTCCCCCATCAAACACTCCCAGGACAGGTACAGTACGGGGGTTAGATACAGAGTAAAGCTCCCTCTACACTGTCCCCCATCAAACACTCCCAGGACAGGTACAGTACGGGGGTTAGATACAGAGTAAATCTCCCTCTCCACTGTCCCCATCAAACACTCCCAGGACAGGTACAGTACGGGGGTTAGATACAGAGTAAAGCTCCCTCTCCACTGTCCCCATCAAACACTCCCAGGACAGGTACAGTACGGGGGTTAGATACAGAGTAAAGCTCCCTCTACACAGTCCCCCATCAAACACTCCCAGGACAGGTACTGGTTTCTTACGTGCTGTGTCCTGATGGCTGGACAATTGCTTTGCAGAAGACGAATGGGAAGGAGAGCGGGAGAGAGGAACATCCTTCTATTAAGCGGCTGAAACGCTGCATCGTCGCCTGTGGAGTACGTCGCAATTATAAGAAGCTATTTGAGAACTGCCATTCGAACAAGGCCAAGATCAGAGCCCTGCGTCGGGAACTGGAGGATCTGGGCATTGAAGGTAACCATGACCGTGTACCCCTTTATCTGCCTGTGGCCCCGTACCCCGGGGGAGAATCGGTGCCCATGGGGGACCCGTACCCCCCCCCCGGGCAGAGTCGGTGTCCGCGTGCTGTTTGGTTCTGTTGAAGAGTTGTGTCTCGCTTCCTGAATGTGCCCACTGGGAAGTGCTGTCGGCCAGCCCAAGCCCCCCAGTGTTGGGACAACACTGCCTAATTGCTGGGAGAGCCACGGTGTTGTATCGCTTGGCAGTGATGGTGTGTGCACAGTGCAAATCAGGGCAATTCCAGCGCCAGCTGACTCCCTCACTCCTCGACTCACAATGGACTGAGCCTCCGTCAAGGGTCAGTCAATTAGTGACAGGTACAGCACCCCCACCCCCACCCCTATCCCCGCGACAGATGTGAGACACCTGTGAATAAATGTTTCACTCATTCATTTTCCCCCCCCCCTCCCCTCCCTCTCCCCACTCCCACTCTCTCTCTCTCCCCACTCCCCCTCTCTCTCCCCACTCCCCCTCTCTCTCTCTCTCCCCTCATCTCTCTCTCTCCCTCCCTCGGTCTCCCCTCATCTCTCTCTCCCTCCCTCGGTCTCTCCCCTCGTCTCTCACTCTCTCTCTCTCTGCCTCCTTCCCTTTCCCTGTGTCTCTCTCTCACTCTCACTCTGTCTCTTTATCTCTGTTTCTCTCTCCCTGCCTCCTTCCCTTTCCCTGAGTCTCTCTCTCTGTATCTCTCTCGCTCTCTCTCTCTCTCTCTCTGTCTCTCTCTCTCTGTCTGTCTGTCTCTCTCTCTCTGTCTCTCTCTCTCTGTCTCTTTATCTCTCTCTTTCTCTCTCCCTGTTTCTGTCCCTCTCTTTCCCCCTCTGTCTCTCTCTCCCCCTCTGTCTCTCTCTCTATGTCTCTCCTCAATCTCTCTCTGTCTCTTTCTCTCTCCCCCTCTCCCCCTCTCTTTCCCCCCTGTCTCTCTTTCCCCCCTGTCTCTCTTTCCCCCCTGTCTCTCTTTCCCCCCCTGTCTCTCTTTCCCCCCTGTCTCTCTTTCCCCCCTGTCTCTCTTTCCCCCTGTCTCTCTTTCCCCCTGTCTCTCTTTCCCCCTGTCTCTCTTTCCCCCTGTCTCTCTTTCCCCCCTGTCTCTCTTTCCCCCCTGTCTCTCTTTCCCCCCTGTCTCTCTTTCCCCCTGTCTCTCTTTCCCCCCTGTCTCTCTTTCCCCCCTGTCTCTCTTTCCCCCCTGTCTCTCTTTCCCCCCTGTCTCTCTTTCCCCCCTGTCTCTCTTTCCCCCTGTCTCTCTTTCCCCCCTGTCTCTCTTTCCCCCCTGTCTCTCTTTCCCCCCTGTCTCTCTTTCCCCCCTGTCTCTCTTTCCCCCCTGTCTCTCTTTCCCCCCTGTCTCTCTTTCCCCCCCGTCTCTCTTTCCCCCCCGTCTCTTTCCCCCCCCGTCTCTCTTTCCCCCCCCGTCTCTCTTTCCCCCCCGTCTCTCTTTCCCCCCCGTCTCTCTTTTCCCCCCCCGTCTCTCTTTCCCCCCCGTCTCTCTTTCCCCCCCGTCTCTCTTTCCCCCCCGTCTCTCTTTCCCCCCGTCTCTCTTTCCCCCCCGTCTCTCTTTCCCCCCCGTCTCTCTTTCCCCCCCGTCTCTCTTTCCCCCCCGTCTCTCTTTCCCCCCCGTCTCTCTTTCCCCCCCGTCTCTCTTTCCCCCCCGTCTCTCTTTCCCCCCCGTCTCTCTTTCCCCCCCGTCTCTCTTTCCCCCCCGTCTCTCTTTCCCCCCCGTCTCTCTTTCCCCCCCCGTCTCTCTTTCCCCCCCGTCTCTCTTTCCCCCCCGTCTCTCTTTCCCCCCCGTCTCTCTTTCCCCCCCGTCTCTCTTTCCCCCCCGTCTCTCTTTCCCCCCCGTCTCTCTTTCCCCCCCGTCTCTCTTTCCCCCCCCGTCTCTCTTTCCCCCCCGTCTCTCTTTCCCCCCCCGTCTCTCTTTCCCCCCCGTCTCTCTTTCCCCCCCGTCTCTCTTTCCCCCCCGTCTCTCTTTCCCCCCCGTCTCTCTTTCCCCCCCGTCTCTCTTTCCCCCCCGTCTCTCTTTCCCCCCCGTCTCTCTTTCCCCCCCGTCTCTCTTTCCCCCCCGTCTCTCTTTCCCCCCCGTCTCTCTTTCCCCCCCGTCTCTCTTTCCCCCCCGTCTCTCTTTCCCCCCCCGTCTCTCTTTCCCCCCCGTCTCTCTTTCCCCCCCGTCTCTCTTTCCCCCCCCGTCTCTCTTTCCCCCCCGTCTCTCTTTCCCCCCCGTCTCTCTTTCCCCCCCGTCTCTCTTTCCCCCCCTGTCTCTCTTTCCCCCCTGTCTCTCTTTCCCCCTGTCTCTCTTTCCCCCCTGTCTCTCTTTCCCCCCTGTCTCTCTTTCCCCCCTGTCTCTCTTTCCCCCCTGTCTCTCTTTCCCCCCTGTCTCTCTTTCCCCCCTGTCTCTCTTTCCCCCCTGTCTCTCTTTCCCCCCTGTCTCTCTTTCCCCCCTGTCTCTCTTTCCCCCCTGTCTCTCTTTCCCCCCTGTCTCTCTTTCCCCCCCTGTCTCTCTTTCCCCCCTGTCTCTCTTTCCCCCCTGTCTCTCTTTCCCCCCTGTCTCTCTTTCCCCCCTGTCTCTCTTTCCCCCTGTCTCTCTTTCCCCCCTGTCTCTCTTTCCCCCCTGTCTCTCTCTCCCCCCTGTCTCTCTCTCCCCCCTGTCTCTCTCTCCCCCCTGTCTCTCTCTCCCCCCTGTCTCTCTCTCCCCCCTGTCTCTCTCTCCCCCCTGTCTCTCTCTCCCCCCTGTCTCTCTCTCCCCCCTGTCTCTCTCTCCCCCCTGTCTCTCTCTCCCCCCTGTCTCTCTCTCCCCCCTGTCTCTCTCTCCCCCCTGTCTCTCTCTCCCCCCTGTCTCTCTCTCCCCCCTGTCTCTCTCTCCCCCCTGTCTCTCTCTCCCCCCTGTCTCTCTCTCTCCCCCCTGTCTCTCTCTCTCCCCCCCTGTCTCTCTCTCTCCCCCCCCTGTCTCTCTCTCTCCCCCCCCCTGTCTCTCTCTCTCCCCCCCCCTGTCCTCTCTCTCTCCCCCCCCCTGTCTCTCTCTCTCCCCCCCCTGTCTCTCTCTCTCCCCCCCCTGTCTCTCTCTCTCCCCCCCCCTGTCTCTCTCTCTCCCCCCCCTGTCTCTCTCTCTCCCCCCCCTGTCTCTCTCTCTCCCCCCCCTGTCTCTCTCTCTCCCCTCTCTCTCTCCCCCCCTGTCTCTCTCTCTCCCCCCCCTGTCTCTCTCTCTCCCCCCCCTGTCTCTCTCTCTCCCCCCCCTGTCTCTCTCTCTCCCCCCCCTGTCTCTCTCTCTCCCCCCCCTGTCTCTCTCTCTCCCCCCCCTGTCTCTCTCTCTCCCCCCCCTGTCTCTCTCTCTCCCCCCCCTGTCTCTCTCTCTCCCCCCCTGTCTCTCTCTCTCCCCCCCCTGTCTCTCTCTCTCCCCCCCCCTGTCTCTCTCTCTCTCCCCCCCCTGTCTCTCTCTCTCCCCCCCCCTGTCTCTCTCTCTCCCCCCCCCTGTCTCTCCACTCCCCCCCCTGTCTCTCTCTCTCCCCCCCCTGTCTCTCCACTCCCCGACCCTCTCTAGGTAACCCATCTCTGGAGAAGTGTAAAGTGCTTCGGATTAAACGAGAGGAGCAGGCTGAACTGGCTTCACTGGATGTTGCTAACATTATTCACACAGAAGGTATGGCTGCTGTTCTGTATTCGCTGCACACCCTGTCATCATGGACAGTGTCCCTCCCTCTGTATTCACTACACCCCCTGTCACCACGGACAGTATCATTCCCTCTGTATTCACTGCGCACCCTGTGACTCTATTCACAACACCCCCTATCACCACAGACAGTATCACTCCCTCAGTATTCACTACATGCCCTGTCACCACGGACAGTATCACTCTATTTACTGCACACCCTGTTACCAGGGACAGTATCACTCCCTCTGTATTCACTACATGCCCTGTCACCACGGACAGCATCATTCCCTCTGTATTCACTGCACACCCGGTCACCACGGACTGTATCACTCTATTTACTGCACACCCTGTCACCAGGGACAGTATCGCTCCCTCTGTATTCACTGCACACCCTGTCACTCTATATTCGCTACACCCCCTGTCCCCACAAACAGTATCACTCTCTGTCTATTCACTACACACCCTGTCACCATGGACAGTATCACTCCCTCTGTATTTACTGCACACCCTGTCACCACGGACAGTATCACTCTATTACTGGACACCCTGTCACCACAGACAGTATCACTCCCTCTGTATTTACTGCACACCCTGTCACCACAGACAGTATCACTCCTTCTGTATTTACTGCACACCCTATCACCACAGACAGTGTCACTCCCTCTGTATTTACTGCACACCCTGTCACCACAGACAGTATCACTCCCTCTGTATTTACTGCACACCCTGTCATCACGGACAGTATCTCTCTGTATTTACTGCACACCCTGTCACCACGGACAGTATCACTCCCTCTGTATTTACTGCACACCCTGTCACCACAGACAGTATCACTCCCTCTGTATTTACTGCACACCCTGTCACCACGGACAGTATCACTCTATTTACTGGACACCCTGTCACCACAGACAGTATCACTCCCTCTGTATTTACTGCACACCCTGTCACCACGGACAGTATCTCTCTGTATTTACTGCACACCCTGTCACCACGGACAGTATCTCTCTGTATTTACTGCACACCCTGTCATCACGGACAGTATCTCTCTGTATTTACTGCACACCCTGTCACCACGGACAGTATCTCTCTGTATTTACTGCACACCCTGTCACCACGGACAGTATCTCTCTGTATTTACTGCACACCCTGTCACCACGGACAGTATCTCTCTGTATTTACTGCACACCCTGTCATCACGGACAGTATCATTCCCTCTTTACATGGTCCATCTCCAACACCTCCCTTCTCTTTCTCAACATCTCTGACTCCATCTCTGGGGATAGGCTGTCTGCTAATATTCGTGATAAGCCCAGCGACTCCCATGGATACCTTGACTACACTTCTTCACACCCTGCCTCCTGTAAGGACTCCATTCCATCCTCCCAGTTTCACCGTCTCCAACGCATCGGTTCAAATGATGCAACCTTCCACAACCGTGCCTCTGATATGTCTTCCTTTCTCCCCATCTGAGGATTCAACCCCACTGTGGTTGACAGGGCCCTCGACCGTGTCCGGCCCATTCCCCGCACCTCTGCCCTCACCCCCTTCCCCTCCCTCCCAGAACCGCGACAGGGTCCCCCTTGTCCTCACTTTCCACGACACCCTGATCCACTCCTCCATCACCCCCGACACCTCGTCCCCTTCCCACGGCACCTTCCCCTGCAATCGCAGGAGGTGTAATACCTGCCCATTTACCTCGCTCTCTCCTCACTATCCCAGGCCCCAAACACTCCTTTCAGGTGAAGCAGCGATTTACTTGTACTTCTTTCAATGTGGTATACCGTCCTCGCTGTTCACAATGCGGTCTCCTCCACATTGGGGAGACCAAACGCAAACTGGGTGACCACTTTGCAGAACACCTCCACTCAGTCCGAGATCGTCCGGTCGCTTGCCATTTTAACACCACCACCCACCCACCCACCTCAGCCCTCCTGCCCCAGTGTTCCACTGAACATCAACGCAACTTCGAGGAACAGCACCCGATCTTCCGATTAGACACTCTACAGCCTCGCGCACTCAACATTGAGTTCAATAATTTCAAGAGCATGACAGGCCTTTTTTAAAATTAATTAATTTTTTGACTATTTTAATTTTTAACCACGTACATGTTTTTAATGTCGTACTTTTGGGCAGAGCTGCTTTGAATTTCATTAACACACTCTTTGCCTTTGTCCCAGGACACCTTTGTTATTTAAATTCTCCTGCCCTATCACACGCCTTCCTTTTTGTCCTCATTCCCCCCCCCCGCCCCCTTCACTTGCTTAAAACCTATTACATTTCTGACCTTTGCCAGTTCTGATGAAAGGTCACAGAGCTGAAACGTTAACTCTGCTCTTCTCTCCACAGACGCTGCCAGGCCTGCTGAGTATTTCCAGCACTTCCTGTTTTTATTTCACATTTCCAGCGTCTTTCCTTCAAACACTCCCCCTGTGGCCTGGTGTCTCTCACAGTTCTCCAACCACTCGGGGTTTCCACGCATCAGCTCTTGTCCCATTCGAGCCACGACAGTCACTT